>NC_081408.1:284955042-285255042 GCF_030272615.1 Cryptomeria japonica | reverse complement strand
GCACTAGATCAATCCTGAAATCTATGTCTCATTGTGGGGACATAGCTGGAGTCTCACTAGGGAAGACATCTACAAACTCTTGAAGGATAGGATGTTGTTGTAATAAATCCTCTGTACTAACCTCCTCATCCACATCCCTCAACCTGACTACAAATAATTGACAACCCTTCCATGTACACCTCTTCATCTGGATGGCATAAAGCATGCAAAGAGAAATATGCCTTTGAATGCCTACAATCTCCACACTCTTCCTGTTTTCATCTATACATTGCACCCTCTTACTTCTACAATCTATCTATGTCTGATGCAATCCCATCCAATCCGTACCAAGAACTATGCCATAAGAACCCAAGGGAATAATGTGTAAGTCCATCGAGGCATGAATATCTCCAAAAGCTAGAGGTCAACTAAGCACAAGGGAATCCACTACTACCTTGGACCTCGTAGCTAGCTCTACCTACTACCTATCATCCTACTTTGTCATAGCAAGCCCACATCTCTCAACTAAATAAGGGGTAATAAAAGAATATGAAGCTCTTGAATCAAATAATATAGAGAAATGGATACCACCTATCACACCTGATGTCTCAACCATTGTGGCCTGGTGCTTGGCCTAATGGTTGTCAACTGCCACAAAACCCCTATGAGTCCTACCTGAATCTCCAATAGTGGACTCTACTAGGGCTTCCCTCTGTTGTCTTGAAACCTATGATGTGTGCTAAGGACAATAAATTGCTATATGACCCTACTACCCACAAGCAAAACATCCTCTTTTAACTTGAACTCTACTCCCATATGTGGCACTTGGCTATTAAACACTGCCTCTACTAGAGGTTTCCTATGAAATTTGAGTTGGTTGTGTAGGAGTAGGTCTCCTATTACACTGTTGATGACTGCAGCTCCTATCAATTGAAAATCTAGCCCCTCTCACAAAATTTTGACCCTATGACTATTTCCTCTTAAAGCGTTGGCTACCATGGAAAGAGGAGGGATGGCTCCTAGCCACAATAGTGGACTGCTATTGGGAACCTCTAAAAACTGTACCTATAATTGGGGCATTGGCTACCTTCCCTCGTGTATTACCCCCTGCACTAGAGGAGTGACTATCCTTGGAAATTCTCGCCTTCTCTGCGGTGGCCTCCAAAGTCTTAGGTTTGTGCATGCAAAGCTCTCTACAAATGTAATCTCTATGACCCCACACAAAGTGTTGTATGAGCATAGTCTCATCCTCTACTATCCCTGCATATTATTTGAGCTCAAATAATTTATGCTCATACTCATCAACTATCGTCCTGCCCTATCTCAAATTATGAAACTCATTCGCCTTATGCTGTCTCTAGTGCTCTGATAGAAATCTAGCTCAAAATCGCTCTAAGAAAAACTCCCAAGTGACTGTGGAAATATCCAACTATATCTTTTTCTCCTCAGTACACCACCATGTGGAGGCAAAGTCGTGTAGGTGCATAATGGAACACCTAGCCTTAATGTTACTACTATACAAATACATAGCAAAAACACCGACTCAAGTCCATTAACGAAGTCTCTACCTCCATACTAGTACCTAAAGCATCAAAGGTGAGAGAACGAGCTCTTAGTAAATCTCTCATATGGTTGGCTTCTATTTCCTCCTGATCAACCACAACTCTCCTCCTAGGAGGGGAGCACGAGTGCTCTCTCACCTGACACTCTGACTAGTGAGACTCCTCTTGTCTAACCTCACCCTATCTATCCTCCTCCTTCCTTGGACCTAAATGACCAAGAAGCTCCTATTGTGCTCCCATTAATTGCGGTATCGCATCACCCCTAGGCTGCTCCTGGCATGGCTCACTATGATGTGACTCCTCTAAAACCTCGAGGTGAGGATTCCTATGAGTCCCCATGCGACCACCAAATCCATGTCCTCTATGCCTAATAGGCATCCTAATTGGACATGATGCAAGGGAATACTATAATTGACTGAACTAAGAATTACAACAAATAAATAGAAGGGATAAAGTCGTTGGCTTATCCCAGTCTACCATCTAACTAGGATAATGGGATTACGCATAACCAAAGTACCCAATGTAGAACCTGAAACTTGTAAGCTATGCTCTGAAACCAACATGTAGCACCCACCAACAAACCACATGGAAACTTACTATAACTAGACCAAAAGAGGGATATTTTTTCTGTTTACTAACAGGGTTTACATTTAACTCAAACTAGACATCATGTTTAAGAATTGGTTCAATAGTTTTAATTTAACGTTAAGTGCTTCACTGTTGTTTCATACATTACATTACTGATACAAGTGAAGTCATGTTTATAAGATTTAATTGTTTTCATGGTTTTATTGTTTCCCTAGGTTATTAACGTCACTACTTAGTCCTACATCATTTATGATTTATTATCACTCCATTTAATTTACCATTATCATGATAATTCATTTTTTATTGTCCTAATGATCTAACCTTATCATGAAACACAACTACAATTGCATGTATGCATGCTAACCTAAAGCTTACACTTCACATGATATGCCACTAATTTTGTCCTCAAATAATCATAATGCATGCTATCTTCAACATTTTTCGATTACCACTAACTAGGTACGGAATACTTCCTTATTGCCACTAGCTCCTCTTGGGAACCCAATGAAAACATTACCACAAAATTACATAATCATATGCATATCACCACCTACATGTTAAAACCTTGCTAATACATAGTACCTATGAATACATATCCTTATGCCTAGCTTCAACATAATAACAAGACACCATAATGACCAACCTTGAACTTAGCCTTACACATATACTTTAATCTCTTATACTTATACCTTAACATGACAACTATGAGCTACTATGGCTAAAATTATTACTTCTATGTCCACTTCATAATACGTCACACATCCACTAACTTATCTCACCCTATCACCAAAAGCATGCACATTAACCTTCTTATGCAACTACATGCTTATTGATACTATTTATTCAATAATATTTTTATTTCAGCCTTTACACAATCATATGTATTCCCATTTAGTTCTTAATGATATCTATTTACTGAGTTTCAATATAATTTTCAGCCTTGGTGTTATTGTAGGTTCCAAGATTCCAACTATGTCATCAATTAATATTGTGTTTCTATGCTTTAACATTGATAGTCTAATAGGGATTTTTGTTTAATGTCATTGTTCAAGTCATTTGATCTCATAACAAGATACTAACATCTACTTAATTACATCTATATTCACATAAATATATTAAATGTTCAAGCATTAGTTCATTTTTATTATCAAAGGTATAACATGAAGAAAGTAATAAACATCCATATTCTATTGCATTGAGATCACATCTATGCAATTACTATCCAACATATTAATACCACATAAATTATTGAATTGCCGATTTAACTAACTGTCTATAAGCACATTATAACTACAATTAACTAATCTACTTCACATCTTATGTATGACAAATCAATTCATGTTCTATGTATCCAATTCAAGAGAATAGATGGCCAACGAATGATAAGACATTACTAGCAAGAGTATACCCTTTTATTTTTTTCTTTCCATTTACACATTGGTAACTTATAATACTTCCATTTGAAGGTAATCTAAAGCATAATCATGGATACAATTAGGGTTGCTATTACATATTTGTAAAATCATGAGATTAACTCATTTCTTATACAACATTCCTAATCTAATTCATGATAAAGTGTCTCAAGCCATGAAGTAATCAATACATAAATTTTCTCCAAGGGTCCAAAATCAGCATGATGAAAACTCCACGTCCATGCACGAAGAAAACACCAACATAGAGGAAAAACCCCAATGGCAAAAACATCCAATCAGACAACCAATGTGGAACCTAAATGGAACCACCCCTTGAGCTAGGAGATGTTGCTAGGTCCCACCTCACACTCTAAATCTAGGTTGAAGCTAATACCAAAAGGACTAATACCAAACACTTACACACACACAAACCATACACTAACAAAAAGAGAATCAAGAGACTTCAAAGACTGATAAATATCAAATCATAAATGCAAAAGTAAAGCAAACAGACTCACATGTACAAGGGAGTGCCATCACATGCCAACCAAGAGTGAGGCACTAGCCTATGGGCTTGTGGAACCATCTTGACCTTTGAGAGATCAAGGGATATTGGCTTAACATCTCCACAGTTTTCTCATGCTCAGCCTAAAACATCCTCCCTAGGACTGAGTCACGAGGTACTATCAATTTCATTATCTTTTTAATTATCTAACTATCCATACCCAATTTATTAATTATTTATCACTTGAATACAATATGGTAAACTCCCTTATGCCCAAGAGGTCTAGATTTCACACATCCTTACAAGGAACCTCGTGATGATCCATTTATCTTGACCCCCGGATATCATAAAGGAGCCCACTCCCTTGACATGGGTCCATAATCAACGATATAAGAGGCTCTTAAACAATTAAACAAATCTGATTTCAAGAATCATACAATTCCATACCACAAATATTCACATACCCAAAAGACTAAACACAAACAAATATAAAAGGTAGACCCTCTTGACCAAAGTATAGGATAAACTAAATCACAACACTACTGTAACCAAATCAATGACAACCATGCGAGGTCTTCACACTCGCTATCATAAAATCAATAGCATAAGTTATCCTCATAGAAAACCCATCCAGTGGGCATGTCTAATTAACAACATGCACTTACAAATATTAATGGAATCCAATAACATATGAATTCAATTTTGAAACACAACTTAAATGGATGGCCTCCAGAAACTAAAGAAAGAAATCAAATACTTAACACTTGGCTACTACTAGAAAGAGGGATTAAACAAGTTGGGGGAAGTGCATATATTACGCTTAGCCCATGTTATCACTTGGGCACTCTACCCAAATCACTTATGAATTCACAATTAAACGCATATGGACTCTTAACTCATAATGACTTTGACTCATGCAACAAACAAACAAGTACACATAGTTGAAACAATCATTTTAAATAAATAGTTAACTATCAATGATTACACACATATACTCACACTGAAATCATGCTCAGACAATATGAAAAAAGAGAACAATCATATTGTAATAGTGTTTTGAAAGAAATCACACATTCATGATATCCCATATTACTGCCCAGCCCATCGAACTGGAGATTGGGAGTGCATAATGAATGGATGATTAACGAGTTTATAATGCATAAGCTGACTAGGAGAATAATTTCCATGACATACGTTGTAGATGGGGTGAATAAAATTACACCCTCCCATGTGTCTGCAAGTTGGACAAATTCATTTCTAGCAGGGAAGAATAACAAATTAAATGATATGAATTTTTTTTCCAGGCTCAAATTTTAATTTTTTAATAATTAATTTTTTTTGGGGGAGTACGTGGTGCTTTGTAACACCCACCCCACAATAGTGGTGGTTCTATTGCACCACCCATGTCATTGGAGTTGATTCAATACCTTCCCCACAATATGGTGGTGTCATGGCACCCACCATGCCAGGGTGGTGCCAAGCACCACCACATCATGGTGGATGTCTACAACATCCCCCATGCTATGGGGTGTGCTGGGCAGGCCACACAACATGGTTGGGTGCGACGATGCCAGCAAGGTGTCAAAATGAATAAGGAGCAATGAATAAATAAAAGAAAATTGCAGCCCAAGATAAAAAAATTAACAGGGTAGCATAAAAAAAAAATTAGTAGCCCCATGAAAACAAAATGATACATGAGTGCTTACTAAATCAATTTGCTCTATCATAATTTTAAAAGAACAACAACAATTCTTTCTCTGAGAATAACTAAATTTGAAACTCAACCCATTGGCTTGAATAAGATAATATACAATTGAAATTCATTTACTAGTTAATTCACAATCAACCACAAACAATTTACTCCTAGCAACCAATAAAATAACAGCATTTCTTCTTATTAACAAAACACCCCCATGAATGCATTCATATTTTTGAAACATAGGAGAGGAATAAAATAGGGGTTTTTTTCAAATTTAGGATTTGATAGCATAAAAAAAAGAGGGAAAATCAAAGACCTACCTCTTCCCTATATAATGGAGGAGGATTTTTGAGCAGCAACAAATCTCTCCCAAACGCAAGCTCCCAATTCTCCAATTCTCCAAAATTGCAGAACAAGAAAATTAATTGAATAGGAAAGGCCAAATGAAAACCTAGCCTCTTAAATTGGAAAATGAAAAGAATATATTGGGATTAATATATTCCCATTATAAATTTTCATATAATTTAAAAATATATTTCTCATTTCTTCTCACAAGACTTTGAAAGCATTTTTCAAAATAGAAATCAAATATTAAAATATAGTAAACAAAATACTATAATTTATTATGTTCTAATTATTCAATTTGCACTTGTATATATACATATAATGGATTTAACAATCAAATAGACCAATTCATTGAATAATCAAACCTCTCAATAATAACTAAATAGAAATCGAATTCGACATTAAATTAATAATATAATTAAAGTAATCAAGGTAAATAACTAATTAGAGATTAAAATCGTCAAATAGTTAATAAGGTCAATAACACGAAATCAATAAATATTAAATAAATTAAATCGGCTTAAAATGTAAATTTTCAAATACAATGTTGAAATCTCAATTTGAACATTAATCCAAATTTAAATGTAGAAAATAGCAAATAATAAAAAATCATTAAATTTTAATAATTTAAAATAACACTATTGCTAATAGAGTCATTAACTAGTCTTAAGTAACCACTCAATCACAATCAATCAATTATCGTAATTTAAATAAATTAAATAACAAATCTCTCACTATCACACATTGAACTTCAATAAAATAACTGAATAATCAAACTCCCTATACCACATACTCAGAAGTCATGACGATGATGACGACACGGTGAACTTTGCCAAGACTAATGACAATGTCTCCATGTCAAAACTAGACCTAGAGTGTGAGTAGGGAACTAATGTCTCCGACCACTTTTCCATTGGGAAGGGGCACACTCGCACCCGACTTCCCGGGAGGAATGAATGCCTTAGTACCTACAACCCTGCAACCACAAATGATACATATATATATACATATATAGATATATATATACATATACATATACATATATATATATATATATATTTATGTATACATAACAGACAAGTGGAGGAATGTCACAACGACACATCCTACTCGCAATGAGTGATGTGATGTTAATTCCCACATGCATACAGTCAAACAGTAGTCATACAATGAGAAATGCATCATACATAAATCAGAACTAGGGGTTAGTATATCCATTACATAATAAAGAAAAAGTGAATGAAATATATCCATCTATGCATTATTCATGACATAATACACATAGCAATGAAAACATCATCATGACATCTAAATCACAAAAGGCCACAACAAAGTTTGAGAAAAACCAATATTATCCAGAGTCATGGAGGCATATTACATCTAACAATGATCATCAATTAAATACATCTATACATCATGTGAATCCAAGAAAGTCCATCATATCTATCGCACAAAATGAATGTCTAATCGAGTCTATCAAAATTGAATAAGAGTTTGCTCATATGTGGGCATTACATTATGAGTGTTGTTGATGTGGTGTTTATATTTGTTATTGTCGTTATTGACCAGATATGTAATTATGGTTAATTTGGTTGATTTTGGTGAAAACTAATTTAGCCCCCCTCTTAGTTTTCTTGCTTTGTTGTTGCCTTGCTGCCAACAATTGATATCAGAGCTAGATCCTCTAGAAGGACCTTGTTCGCTTGAGGAGATCCAGGATTGTATATGTTGTTTTCAAGAAGGAGATTCCCAGATTTGATGGAACTAATTACTCTATATGGAAGAACTAAATGGAATTTCACTTGAATTTTCTTAGAGACGATTATTGGAAGATTACAAAGAATGCATACATTGTTCCTCGGTATGGTCCTATTACTACAGTTGAGATCAAGGATGCTGAAAGTAATATTATAGCTAAACAAGCATTGTTGAGTGCCCTAACTGATGTAGAGATGACTAATGTGATGGTATTATAGACTGCACATGAGATTTGGGTGAAGCTTGAAACCCTATATGAAGGAGATAAACATGTGAAAGTTGCTAAATTGTGGAGATTAAAAGGAAAATATGAGTTGCTAAGAATGGGAGAGATGAGACTATTACATCCTTTATGGCTAAAGTGAATGATCTTGTGTTGAACATTAGATGTGCCAGTGGAGTCCTTTAAGAAGATGAGATTGTGGCTAAAGTGTTGATATCTTTGCCTCCTACTTACAAACATAAAGTTTTTGTTATCGATAAGATCTGTACTGTGGCAACTATCACAAGAGATATGTTGGCTGGTAAGCTTGTCGCTTTTGAATTGAGTGAACTTAGTGAATTGCATGATAAAATTGAAAATATATTTAAGGCTACTATATTTGGGAAGCAGAAGTATGATCCGAGAGAAAGTTCAACTAGGATTTCTAGATATGAAAGAGAAATGAGAGAGATGGAAGAACAGGAAAGAGAATTGGAAGAGATTGAAGCACTTATTTCTAGAAGGTTTCCTAAGGGAATTAGTAAGTATGAAGGAAAGTTATATTTTAAATGTTTTTCATGCAATTAGATTGGTCATTTTGCTTGTAGGTATCCTAAAAGAGAAGAAAAAGTGTCTAAGTATGATAAGCCTTACAAGCCTAACCAAAAGTATAGATATCAGAAGAAATGTTATTATGTTGTTGATGAAGGTGTAACCGATGAGGAGTTTGAGAAAGGGAATTTAGAAGATAAATTTGTGTCCATTGCTATCAAGGAAGATGATCTAGTATATGTTGCTTCTTAAATTTGTATTGTTGAAGAGAAAGCTTTGGCTGCTAAGATTGATGAGAAAGATAAATGGGTAATTGACAGTGGTTGTTCACATCATATGATAGGTGATAAAGGTAAATATATAAATATGGAGAAGTATGATGGTGGTGTAGTAAGATTTGGAGACAATAAAGCTTGTGTAATGTGTGGTTGAGGTTCTATTTCTCTTGATGGTAAGCATAATATTGATGATGATCTTTTGAGTGTTAGATAGAAAGTGGAGAAGGGATATGATTTACAATTCAAGAATGGGAAATGTAAGATCTTGAATAGCTCTGATATAGATATTGCATTAGTTACTAAGACTAAAGGTAATATCTTTCATCGGAATGCTAGTGAGAAAAGTTGTTTGATTGCTTAGATTGATGAGAGTTGGTTGTGGCATAGAAGAATGTGTCATGTTAATTTTAATTGCATGATTAAGATTAGTTCTACTCAAGATTCTAGAGATCTACCTAAGATAGTGAAGCCTAATAATCTGGTATGTAAAGAATGTCAATTGGGAAAAAAAAAAAAAATTTCCTTTAAGAGAAAATTGTATACATCTAATGATTTATTAGTTCTTGTGCATACTAATTTATGTAGACATTCTAGAGTGAGAACATTGAAAGGAGACAAATACTTTATGGTGTTGATTGATGACTATTCTAGAATGATGTGGGTCACTTTTCTAAGGGAGAAATATGAAGCACTAGAAAGAAAGAAAACATTCAAAGGTAAAGTGGAGATAGAGACAAGATTGAAGCTGAGGTGTGTGAGGTCTAATAGAGGTGAAGAATTCACCTCTTATGATTTTTTTTGTTTTGTGAAGAGCATGGAATTAGAAGATAATTATCTGCTTTGAGAAACCCTAAGGAGAATGGAGTTGTTGAAAGAAAGAATTAAATAATTTTGGATGCTTCTAGAACTATAATGATTGAAGGGAATGGTCCTCATATCTATTGGATATAAGTTGTTAGCACTTCTATATGGACATTCAACTGGGTGCATATAAAAGGTGATTCTGGTAAGACCCCTTATGAGCTATGGTTTGGTTATGTTCATAAAGTTAGATATTTTAGAATCTTTGGAAGATAATATTATATAAAAAGAGATGAGGATGTAGGAAAATTTGATGCAAGATGTGATGGCGGAATATTTTTGGGATATTCTACTAAGACAAAATCTTGTTGGTGTTGCAAGAAGAGATTTAGAAAGATAGTGGAAAGTGCAAATGTGTAGGTAGACGAGAATCATGAGAAGAAAATAAGAGCATGTGGATATGAGTCGAATGATTTGGATGTTAAGAAAGTGTAGAATGAGAGCATGAAGTAGATTGATCATGTAGAGGTAAAAATAGTGAATGTTGATACTACTGCCAGTGAAGACGTTCAAGAGCCTAAAAAATAACAACAATCAAAAGACCCTGAGGTATGTAAGACTAGATCATTTAAATAATCAAATTATTGGTGATAAGAATAAAGGTTTGATGACTAGGAGAAAGATTGTTGCTAAAAAGACATGTTTTATTTTCAAAATTGAGCCTAAAGATGTTGCAAATCTTGTAAAGATGAAAATTGGATAAAAGCTATGGAAGAAGAGTTAGTTCAGATTGAGAAGAATAAAACATGGGAACTTGTTCCGAGACCTAAGGATAAGAATGTAATCGGTACTAAATGGGTGTTTCGAAATAAGCTGAATTAAGATGGACAAGTTCTTAGAATCAAAGTAGGACTAGTATGTAAGGGATACTCACAAATAGAAAGTATTGATTTTGAGGAGACTTTTTCTCTAGTAGCTAGAATTGAAGTTGTTAGACTATTTCTTGGATATGGTACTCACAAGAAATTCAAGGTATATCAGATGGATGTGAAGTCATCCTTTTTGAATGGTGAGCCATAAGAGGAATTCTATATTGAGCAATCAGATGGATTTTAATTGACAAATGAAGAAGACATGGTATGAAGATTGAAGAAAGCATTGTATGGACTTAAACAAGCCCCTAGAGCCTGGTATGCTAGATTAGATAGGTATTTGATGAAGTTGGGATTCTATAAAGGTACTGATGATAGTAATATGTACTTGAAAATTGATAATGGTAATATTTTGATTGTTGAAGTCTTTGTTGATGACATTATTTTTGGAGGAGATGATCATTTGAGTAAGAAATTTGTTGATGATATGCAAATATAATTTGAGATGTCTATGATACGTGAGATGCAATTCATTCTGGGATTGCAAATTACTAAGATTGACAAAGGCATTTTCATATATCTCAATCTAAGTATATGAAGGAATTGTTGAAAAAGTTTGGGTTAGATGATTCCTGTTAGACACAATGGACCACTAAGAGGGGGAGGGGGTGAATCAATGGTTCTCAAACTTTTCCATTTAGCTATCCTATGTGAGCATACATGTTAATGGTTCTAACTCAATGTAGAGTTATCAGTTAGTGGAGAGACCAACACAAATGCAATCACACAAGGGACATCACATAACACCAATATATATGAGGAAAACCCAAGATGGGAAAAACCTCAGTGAGCAATGTTGTTGGAGACTACTGCTTCGATCCATCCTCATAATGAAAACTATGTTACAATATTTTGGGCACCAACCCAAGGAGCACCAACCCCAGATTTAGGGCACCAACCAAAAGGATCTACAACCCCTACACCAAGATACAACTTAGTGTTCACAATAAGAATCATCAATTACAAAAGTATTTTTCTTGTTACAAGTGAATCTTGCAACCATATCATATACTTTACTTTGTCGGTGAGATACCTTCTCTGCTACACCAACTCACTCCTTTGTTGCTCTCAACTACAAGCTTGCTACCAGTAAACTCTATCGGTACACCTCTCCTCTTCTTCTTCTTTGTTGGATCTCCACCTTACTCTCTTCTCTTCAATGGTATAACACTTTGTTGTTTGTCTTTCTGTAGCCTCCTTCAATTCTGCTCTGTCGGTATGGTCACTACTGGTTATTCTCTACTACCCATTGAACACTTCAACCTGATTCTCCCTTGCTCTCACTCTCTTCTCAAATACTCATTAAGCACTTGGTTGATTTTCTCTCATATGCAAAAGTAATACTCAATTACTCTGCACCAGCACACTCTTCTTCCATTAAACAACAACTAACACTATCTTTTTCTTTCATATTTATAGATTAGTTTTCCCACTAAAAGACAATTCAAAATTCAGGTGGTTAGGGTTTCTTCACTATCCTCAAGGAAAACCAAATCCAATCAGATCTTGTGTGATCTGATCTTCTAGACTACTAACTGCACAACTTCGTCATTAACGTGCCTTCTAGATCACTCCTTCCATCTCTGGCGATCTATTTTTTACCCTATCAACTGGTCTCTTGGTCAAACACCAAGACTTGGTTCTGTTGTTTACTTCATCCGCCTTGATCTCTTCAAACACTCTTAGCTGGCTCTAGGTTATCCTCTAGACATCAAGCCACAAACCTCTGCTACAGCTCTACAACACATCCCATGATTTGTGGGATCTACCATTTGGTTATCCAAATGTAGGTCCACCACCTTAACTCCATGTGGCATCCATGTTGACCAGTTGCCACCTTGACTCTCCATGTCGGTCTAGATAGGATCACTGACCAACTACTCTACCGGATCCTCTTTCCTACTGGTTTACTAACCTTGTTGGTTAAACCCTTGAGCTGGTATGTCATCCACCTTGCATTTTGCTTCTCTTCTAGTGGACTGCTCAATCAGTCAGCACACTTGCTAACCTAACTTATGCACAACTTCATCAAATGGGGAGTCATCTACATCTGCACCTTGTCTATATTATTGGTGAACATTCATACCGGTAAAACCCTCTTGATGACACCATGTCATCAACCTTCAACATACTTCATCTTCAATCCAGCCTTTCTTCTTTGACTGCATCTGCTCAGCCTTGCCTTCTTCCTTGATCAGCTCAGACCATATCACAATTGGTTTTTCAAAGAGACAAGCCCATCACTCTTTGTCTGTACCAACATCTTAGCATGCCTTCTCACTCGATCCAGTGGATATCCCTCATTTTATGCACTTGATGCACACCTCTTCTTTCTTATCTCACAAAACTACAATGCATATAATGCATAATAGGAGATAATTTCCACTTACCGATGGAGGGACACCTTGTCTTCTATATCCTAATATGCAATCATGTGACTTGCACATGTGATCCGGTGGTACATTCACTGTCAGTAATTTCTTCTCATGATGACTGCATGTTCATTCGGTGGGAGTCCTATTATTCTGCAACCTCACAATGTACCGGTGACTTGTTCATTCTTCTCCTCCAATTTTGATGTGATTTAGGTAACATTTTGCCTCTTCATCACAAACAACTGCTCAAACATCTTGACCATCCTACTTGTACACTGGTCCTGAACTTTGCAAGCTGACAACCACTCACTTGGTTGATATGACTTCCCCATGTCAACATATCACTTACCAGTTGACATCCTTTCCTTATTGGTGATATAGTGTATTGGTATTGATTACCTTACCATCTCCTCCACACAAGTCAGACACTAACTCATGTGTTGGTGACTCCTGAGGTCCTCTTCCTTACCTTGTCGATATTTTGCAACACAAGGTGATATCCAAGATATCTCAACCTATACTCCTCCTTGATAGTGTTGCACTTACATCTCTCATACTAGTAGTCATTCCATACCGATTGACATCAATGACAACCCAATGCCAACAAATTCCATACCCGTTGGAAGTCCTATTGTGACTGGATGTAAGATGACAAAAGATGATGAATCTATGAAGGCTAACTAGACCTTGTATAGATCTATGATTGGTGAATTGCTATATTTGACTCAAACTATACCTGACATTATGAATGTTGAATGTCTTGTTGCAATATTTCAGGCTGATCCAAAGGAAAGTCATGTTACTGCTATGACAAGGATATTCAGATATTTGAAGGGAATAGTTGATTATGGTTTGTGGTATCTGAAGGATGATGATTTCACTTTAAATTCTTATATGGATGCTGATTGGATAGGTGATGTTGATGACTAGAAGATAACTATCGATGGAGTATTCTTTTTGGAAAAGAAGTTGGTTTCTTGGACAAGTAAGTTCAGAAAGATTATATTTCTTTATCTACTACTGAAGCTGAATACAATGTTGTTGCTAGCAACTGTACTCAGGTTATTTGGATGAAGCAAATGCTGAAGGATATTATTGTTGTTTATAATGAGCCTACTATTATATATTGTGACAATTGTAGTGCTATCAATATTTCTAAGAATCCAATGTTGCATTCTAAAACAAAGTATATATCAATCTAGTTTCATTTTCTAAGAGAGAAAGTCACTGATAAGGAAGTGAGATTAGATTATGTATCTACAAAGGAACAAATTATAGATATCTTCACTAAGCCTTTGCCTATTGATACACTTGAATATCTAAGAGAGAAGTTAGATGTGATTGACCCTCTTGGTGAGAACTAGACGCATTGAGTTGCATTGATCTCGTGGACTTTACTGTCTTATCCTTATATCCAGATTGATGAGGGGTTGTTGTTGCTCTGGGGGAGTAGTTAGTGTGTGTTTTCATTGTTCAAATGTATGAGTTTATATACTAAGGGGGAGAGATGCATGAGAGAATAATGATCTATATATGTCTTTGGCATTGATATCAAATGGGGAGAGAAGCATGTGAAATACCTTGAAATATTTTGAGTTGTTTGTCAAAGGGGGAGTTGATCCTTGTGATTTGGGGGAGATTATTGGTTGTTGATTTCCTTCTTCGCATTAATTTTTTTTCATATTCATATGTTTCCATCAATTCCAAAGAGAAAGATTATTGGATATTAGAGTTGTTGGTATATTTTATTGTCATTGATGTCAACATATTCCTATGTTGCAGAGAATTGGTTGTTTATGAGAGTTGGTTTTGCTGATATGTTACAAATGTGCTGATGTGTTTTATTCGGTTTCAATATGAGTTTCATAATGCTATGAGATGGTTTGATCAAGTTAAGAGGTTCGGTATGTGGACTGGTTTCTTAGTGTTTAATGTTGCAAAGTTGTTGAATTTGATCCTTACTGCTCCAAAATGATGATATCTTGATTTGTAGATTTTGGAGAGTTTTTGGAGCGTTCATGTGATTCCTTTGCTTGGATGGGTCATGATTTGTAACTTTGCAAGCATATCTTTTAGTTTGGCAGTTCGTGTTCTTGAGCTTCGGTGATGGTGATAATGATGAATCTTATTATCAGAGTTGTTGTGATGATTGCAAAGGAATTAAAGTTTCTTGTTGATGTTCTCTAGTTGTGATCTATACGTTTTGGTGGTTTGTGTTTATCGTGGTATGTGTTATTAAATATTCTACTGGTCTAGTGTTATTCTTCATGTTATGTGACATATTTGGTGGTGTAGCGTGTTGCAGATGATCTTGGTGAATTATTTAATAGAATTGCATGTTTGATGATTTAATTTGGATCCATGCTATGTCCTTGATAACATTGTATTGGTCCAGTTATGGATTTATGTATCGTATGATGTAATTTTGTAATAGGTCTTATGTGTTGACCTGACCTTAAGGGTAAGGCTGATGATATGTATAAATGGTCATTGCAATCATGTTAGTTGTGTGTCTACATTTGTGTTTATGATCTATGAGAGTATTGTATGTATGAACAAGAAAATTTATCTTTTGGTGGTAGAGAAGAGGAAAGAAGAGTTGTTGTGCAGACAACATTCTTAACCGAAACTATAATCAAGCATTTGGAGATACCATTCTTTCAGTTTATGTAATCGAGATTGTTGTCCAATCTTTGTAAGGAAGTGAGCCTTCATCTAGGTTATAGCCCTTCTTGTTTTTTAGTAGTGAGCTCTAGGAAATGTGTCTAAATGCATGTGCATTTTAGATTGTAATATGTACACATACTACTGTAGTGTATTATCATATTGTAGGTAGGTTCCCACTGTGGTCTTTTCCTTAACTAGGTTTTACACATCAAAAATCCATGTGTTATGAGTGTTATTGATGCAGTGTTTATCTTTGTTATTTATATTATTAATCAAATCTGTAATTAAGGTTAATTTGGTTGAGTTCGGTGAAAACTGGTTCACTCCCCCTCTCATTTTTCCTAATTTATTGTTGTCCTATTACTAACAATAGCCTTGTTCTACATCAAGGGTTAATCTTTCTAGTCTATGTGTAAGAAACTTGTAGCCATCTTTATGACAATTTCTACATAACAATCCATTTAAGATTTCAATCAAATCAACACATAGAATCTATATGCAAAGAATAGACAACATACCCATGAAAATGTGACACAAGATATATCCTGGGAAAACCCTCATAGGGGAAAAACCCACCCTCCAAAAGCATCATCCACCATGTATTATCAACAATGCATCCATTACAATACAACTATGGAAAGCCTTTGAAAACCAAGCCATAACCAAGTACTTCATGTGACCAAGCATGAATCCACACATCCCATGCTATGCTTCCTCCTTCACAAATTCTAACCTAGCTAACCCAAACAACTACCTTTGTCTTTCTTTTATAAACACAAGCTCCCGCAAAACCACCAAGTGGTATTACATCAAAACCATGTGCCGAAAACAATGTGACAATAAAATATAATATTTTTCCTACCTACCCTTCACCCACATTTAATATTGGGTATTTCATCACAATTAAATTCTCCAATAGTAAATAAATTTAATATAATAATACCAATGTTTTCAATACAACTCATCAAGTGGTTACAAGAATATTCCACGAGAATCTCTACATGGTGCACGTCCATCTAGGTGCTCCTAGGTGCAACAATATAATATGATATTACAATATAATTCCATGTCTACCTCATATAGTAGTAAAATAATAGAACAATTAAACATTATTATGAAAGGTGTACAAAACCATTTTTCCAATATTCTTCCACTTGTTGTATACATTGCATAAGGGCAAAGAAGTAATCTAACAATTGAACAAGAGACTTATCTCTCCGTGCACATTTACCATCATGAAATCCAAGTGCTCCATAAAGATACCTCCAAAAAGAAATAAATTAACCACCATCTCATACATGAATTCTCCCACCCTCCATCACATCATTGCCATTGAACATGAAAAGGCCATCCAAAGAGAAAGCCACACAATCTTTCGCAACAAATGATAAGTCATGCACCAATTGATATCCGAATACAAACACTTATCCAAAGGTATCCAATGCAAAGGTAGTTGTTTACATAGCTGAAATAACACCCACAACAAGTGCTAACACATCAACTATACATGCCTCCAAGGCAAACAAACCAATCAAATAACATCTCATTAACATATGCAACTTGTAACATGCAACCATAAGCCTCAAGTACAATAGCTGCCACGTATGTACACTAAGGAACTCCCACTACATAGGTAATGTCAATATCAGAAATGAATCCACTAATAGCATACCATAGAAGTGTAACCATGTAGTATCAAGAACATCCACATCAATATGAACATCATGTAGAATGATAACCTGCAAGTACCACTCTCACACCATGTCTGTAACATTTTCTCATGTTCTTCACACCAACAAAAGAAAGAGATAAAGGAACCTCTATGCCATCTCCCACATGACAACACATGACCACAAAACCAGAGAACACATAGCTTCAAACAACCTCCAAGCAAAGTAATATAAATACGAACATCCATGAAGATAACCAAAACAAAGAGAGAAACACTGCAGATCAAATCATGTAGTATGTCCTTCTACAAACAACTCTAAATGCTAATTATGTCAAGTATGATCCCCCCCGTAAAATCCCACATGAAAAGCATAACAACACCCAAACATCATTTAGTCCCTTGGACTAAACCAACATATATAAATTTTACTCAACATGAATGTAAGTATCTCATAACCAAGAAGATGAAACTAAATATACACTCCCAAGCCTAGGAAATAAACCCAATAAACCATCTCCCAAACTAATATCAGTGACTACCATCATCATAATAATAAATCAAATACACAAGGAGATAACCAATGCCATACATCTCCCAAATGGGCCATCCAAAACTAACAAACTCCATGTAGCTCAAGACCCATATCAATGAAAGATAAGAATAACATAATACACCTGTAAGAAATAATGAGCAATACCTCTCAAGTAGTAAAGCATTGAGTAGACCAAGAGTGGGGAATGAGAATTCTCATCCAAGATCTCCAAGTTATCATGACTCATCTAAGAATAATATCCTCTCAAGTCTATACCAGGTGAATGCTCCTTGATCTTCCTATTGAAACTACAAACCATCTCAACATATATCTCTAATCACAAGAAAATACTAGCATCACCTATGTATTCATGTATCCATGAGCACCTGTAACTGATCTATCAATGCCAAACTCCAAATGCAACATAGTAGCACCATGAAGTAATCACGCAAATGATCATGTACCCAATACAAAGAGAACTACAAAGATCAATGTCAAAGCTCCAACCATGGAATTAGGAACATAAACATGAGAACATGATCTAATCCATCTCAAAGAGATAACATGCACCTCATATGAACATATCAAATAACCATACCATGCCAAAACTCTAAATGCATATCAAGAGTGTACCATGAAATAATATAAGTCCATCCTACCATCAAGGATAACATGTCAAATGAAAGCATAAAATCAAACCTCAACCAAGGACTCCCTGAGCCCTCAAGACGTAAATATCTTCTAACAATGTACCTGCAAATGTGAAAGGCCCTTCTACAACAATAGGATCTAAGGAATCCTCCAAACATCTACACAATGAGAAGATCATCCACCATCCAATGGTGAATAAACACCACTTCCAACAATTCCCACTAAACCGTGATACTAAGTCACACATGGAATCGTGACAACCATCTCCTAAATGAAGAACATCCAGGTTTGCACACATACAACTGAAAAGTCAATAACATCAACAGTAACCATGATCTCCAAGCCAAGAAGATACATACAGCCACCAAAAAACTAACAATTAGGAATCATTCCTACACCACCAACTCATTGTTGTCAAAAGCTCCCATTGAAAGTGTAATCAAATAAATAACCAAGCTATCATGACATCATGATTAAATACATGCTACAAGTCACATGCCAACTATCTAGGTACTATAACATCATCCATCCTTTCCTCTCAAAACAACCATACCAATGCACAAATGACCACAAATAAGGTCAACTAACAAGTATACGTCATAATTAATCAAACCTAGTGGATATAGACAACCCACATATGAGCCATCCCAATGCAATTGAATAGGTCATCAGCCCACACAACTATATAACTCATAGGTGAAACATTGAACATGTAGACTCATCATCCCATTAGTAAAATACAAACTGATATATCAAAGAGAATAATCCTATAGAAAATATGACTCAAATACCAAATCAACATCTGGTTTGATTTGCCAAACATGTCCACAACCAAGTACCATAGTCAAGGAGCCAAATAAGCATCAAGGAGATAAACAAAAACCTCCTAACTTCAAACCAAATCACCATAAACATGACTATGTTGTGTGAATGAAAAATGTGTACCTACATACCAATGACACCATAATCATAACCAATGTTGTACCTGCACTCAACTATCACCCACATAATCTCAAATTGAGTCTAATCATTTCCTCAAACTAAGAACAAGCTGTGCACTTTTAGCCATCAAAGCCCAACTCTAAAACACACTTGTAAACCTCTCCATAATATTCAAACTGACATAATAATAGCACCAAACTAAAGTATATTGAACACCCTCTCCAATGCCTAATCAAAATCAAAAAATTGATTCCGTATGCAAAAGATATGACTAAAACAACATCAAGGCGAATATCAAGTTTACAGGCTCCCAAAGCATGTCAAAAAAAAAAAATCACTTAACCAAATGTATACCAAATGGTAGTGCTTAGAATCACCTCTCTAATGAGTATAAGAAGTTGAAAAACAAACTCCTCAGGTGAAAGTTTTTCCAATTGGAAGAAAAAGTCCAATTTCTCTATAAGGACAATATTTATGAATTTAAAAAAACTCCAATTGGAAAAATCAAATAATCTGATAAAAAATAATTTCCCTGTTGGTATTTTGGTATGGTTTTGTCATTGATGTCAACACCTATTGAAAACAAGCACTTTGGAGATCCAGCAACATTCACCGACAAGCAAGTAACTATTGCACAGTTACTGGTATATGGTTCACCGGCAGGATATAATGTTCACCGATACCTGGAATGCTATGGAAGACACTTTGTTTTGAGGAATTGATCATTGGTATATTCATATTTGCATATTTTATTTTACTAGCAAATAGGTCAAGGGTTATCTAGGGTTAGACCGGCAGGTTTATCTTTTCCAGATCGGCATGGCACGCTATGGAGATGATTTATTATTGATGTAAATGCATTAAGATGACATGTTTAATTGGTTATTGCATCGGATATTATATTGTATGTAAAATATTTATTGTAATATCTTGTAGAGCCGACCTAATAAAATTGGTCCTAGGTTATGGTATAAATGTAAGATCTTATTTGTAAGATCAAGTGTGGAATGTGAAAAAGAATTAAGTGAAGGTATATGAGAGATTAAGCAGAGGTATACAGGAAGACTTCATTTGAAGGTGAAGCTAGGTTTTTGTATAAGCATATCAGCATTACACCGGTACTGAATCCAACATATGAAGATGCTATTTTGTGCAGTACATTCTTATTGGATTTAACCATCCAACTGTAGTTAGTGTGACTCCCATTTTGTGATTGAGCAGTGACCTCTAGGCTGTTGGCCTTTCTGCATGTGCAGACCCCATTTATGTACACTTACTATCTGTGGTAGTATCATCTGATTGTGGGTAAGGTTTCCCACTGTAGTTTTTCCCCTTACAGGGTTTCCACATACAAATATTGGTGTTATGTGTTGTGGATAACTTTATGTTTATGTTTCATGCACTAATCTTTACCGGTATAGCAATTTACTGTTAACACTGTCTACTGGCATACTTAACTGGTGTACCGATATTAAGCATCAAGTTGGTTAATTTGTTTTTGGTTTGAATTTATTTGACAATTGATTCACCCCCCCCCTCTTAGTTGTCTCTGGGACCTAACAATTGGTATCAAAGCATAGTCCACTTTTGCAGAAGTTTAACAACTTGAGGAGATCCAGTGTCTACTAATTACTTCAAGAAGGATAGTCCTAAACTTGATGGAACCAACTATGGGACATGGAAGATTAGGATGGAGACACATTTGAATTGCATTGGTAAAGACATCTATAAAGTTACAAAGAATGGTTATACTGCTGCTGTAGCTGGCCAGACTACTCCAACTACCTTAGCTAAAGATGTAGAGAATGATTGCAAAGCAAGAGAAGCACTTTTGAGCGCATTATCAGATCAACAAATCATGGGATTATCAAATAGGTCTACTGCTAAAGCTATTTGGGATCATTTGGAAACACTAAATGAAGGAGATTCCATAGTCAAGATTGCAAAACTTGAAAGCTTCCGAGTCACGTATGAACATCTGAAAATGGAAGAAGATGAAAGGATTTCTGCTTTTATGGAAAGAGTAAATGAAATTGTTTTGGGTATTAAATGTTGTGGAGGAGTCTTGAGTGAGGATGAGATTGTTTAAAAATCTTAAGAGGTTTGCCACTGGCATATAAAATGAAGGTTACTACTATAAATGAGTTAAGAACAATGCCTAATACATCAGTAACTAGGGACACATTGATTGGAAAACTTTCAGCCTTTGAAATTGAGGAATTTGGTCCTGTTGCTACTATAAAAAATGATTTGGCCTTTAAATCATCAACCTCATCTGCTCCATCATTTGACAAATCAGACTGGAAAGCCTTTTATGCAAGAGAACTTGAAGAAACCACGAAGGAGAATGAAGAGCTTGAAGAACTTGAAGTACTATTTGCAAGAAAAATGCCAAAAGGTCCAGTTGGAAGTAAGTATGAAGGTAAAGCACCCTTTAAATGTTTTAACTGCAATAAGATTGGTCATATGGCTTCAAGATGCCCTGATAGACATGCTAGACTAAGAGAAGAAGCTAGAAGAGCACACAAGCCTAATCTTGAATATCAAAGATACAGATTTAAGAAGAACAAAGACAAGTCATGTTATATTGCTAATGAAGGTGTGACTGATGATTCTATTGAGGATCCAACAGATAATGGATGGGTTTTTGTTGCTATAATAGAGGATCAACTAACACCTACTGCTCAACCGGTAGAACAAGCCCTAGCAACTAAAGGTGAAACAAAGGATGAATGGATCATTGACTCAGGATGCTCACATCACATGAATGGAGACAAAGGTAAATTCTTGAACTTTCAAGAATACAATGGAGGTTTAGTAAGATTTGGAGATGACAAAGCCTATTCAATCAAAGGTAAGGGTTCAATATCTCTTGATGGTAAGACTAAGACTGACAATGTCTACTATGTTGAAGGATTAAAGCATAATATTTTAAGTGTTGGTCAATTAGGTGAGAAATGATTTCAGTTACAATTTAAAAATGGAAATTGCAAAATCATGAATAGAACTAGTTTGGAAATTGCAACTGGTAATCAGACTAGAGGTAATATCTTTCATTTGAATAACAGTGAAAAGGCATGCTTAATTGCACATATAGATGAAAGTTGGTTATGGCATAAGACACTATATCATGTAAACTTTGATTGCATGGTAAAAATTAGTACCTCTAAGGCAGTTAGAGATCTACCTAAAATTGTGAAACCTCATAACACAATTTGTAAGGAATGTCAATTTGGAAAACAAGTTAGAGCTAGTTTCAAAAGTATTCCAGAAAAATCCAATAATGCTCTTGATTTAATTCACACTGATTTATGTGGTCCAACTAGAACTAAAAGCTTACAAGGTGATAGATATTTCATGCTAATTATTGATGATTATTCTAGAATGTGTTGGGTTACTTTTCTCAGAGAAAAATCAGAAGCACTTGGAAAGTTCAAATTATTCAAAGCAATGTTTGAGATTGAAACCGGTAAGAAAATCAAATGTTTAAGATCAGATCAAGGAGGAGAATTCACATCTAAGAACTTTAATATATTCTATGAAGTGAATGGAATCAAAAGATAGTTATCAGCACCTCAGACACCACAGCAAAATGGAGTTGTTGAAAGAAAAAATAGAACTATCTTGGATGCAGCAAGAAGTATGTTATCAAAAGCAAATCTACCACATGTGTATTGGAGAGAGGCAGTTAGCACTACTGTCTATACATTCAACAAAGTTCACATCAAAGGTGAAACCGGTAAGACCCCTCATGAACTATGGTTTTGTAATACTCCTACTCTTGAGTATTTCAGAATTTTTGGAAGTAAATGTTATATTAGAAGAGATGAGTATATTGGCAAATTTGATCCTAGAAGTGATGAAGGAATATTTCTTGGTTATTCATCTAAGAGCAAGGCATATAGATGTTTTAATAAGAGATTGTAGAAAATTGTTGAGAGTACAAATGTAAAGATTGATGAACAATTCAGAGGAACTTCAAGGTATATAGACTCTGAATTGGCAACAAAAATTGTGACAAATGAACCTACACAAAATCCACCGGTACAAAATGAAGATCCAGTTACCCCAGTATCATCAGAGGATTCCACAGTAATTGAAGAACAACAACAAACTAGGACACCCGAGTATGTAAAATTGAATCATTCTGAAGATCAAATAATTGGAAACAAATTTAAAGGAGTAATGAGAAGAGGAAGATTGGCAAATGAAGAGGTATGTCTTATTTCTCAAATTGAACCATCATCTATCAATGCGACATGTGAAGATAATTTTGGATTAAAGCTATGGAAGAAGAATTCGGACAAACTAAGAAAAATAATACTTGGACATTAGTTCCCCGACCTAAAGATAAAAATGTAATTGGAACCAAATGGGTATTTAGAAATAAACTTAATGAAGATGGTAAGGTTGTCAGAAATAAAGAAAGACTAGTATGTAAGGGATATTCTGAGAAAGAAGGAGTTGATTACAATGAAACCTTTGCACCGGTAGCCAGAATTGAGGCAGTCAGATTATTCTTGGCTTTTGCAGCTCACAAGGACTACAAAGTTTATCAAATGGATATTAAATGTGCATTTTTGAATGGAGATCTTAAAGAGGAAGTATATATTGAACAACCTGATGGATTTTCTTTGATAGATGACAATGATATGGTTTGTAGGTTAAGAAAAGCTCTGCATGGATTAAAACAAGCCCCAAGAGCTTGGTATGCAAGGTTGGATAAGTATCTTTTAAAGATTGGTTTTACTAAAGGAAATGCAGATAGCAATTTATATTACAAAATAACTAATGATAACATCTTGATTACTGAAGTATTTGTTGATGATATAATCTTTGGAGGAGAAGATGGATTATGTAAGGAATTTTCTATTAAAATGCAGCAAGAATTTGAAATGTCTATGATTGGAGAAATAAAATTCTTTTTAGGATTGTAGATTTCACAGACTGATAAAGGTATATTTTTTAGTCAATCCAAGTACTTGAAAGAATTACTAAAGAAATTTGGGATGGAGAACTCTAAACTGGTAAGCACACCTATGACTACAAATGACAAATTATCTCAAAGGGATGAATCTACACTTGTTAATCCAACTAGATACAAATCTATGATAGGAGGTTTACTATATTTGACACAAACTAGGCCTGATATTATGAATGCAGTATGTATTGTTTCTAGATTTCAAAGTAATCCTAGGGAAAATCATGAATCAGTAGTAAAAAGGATTTTCCGGTACATACAAGGCATAGTAAATCTTGGATTATGGTATCCTAGAGATGAAAATTTTGACCTATGTGCATACATAGATGCAAATTGGGCAGGAGATGTGGATGATAGAAAAAGCACCACTGGAGGAGAATTATTTCTTGGAAAGAGATTAGTTTCTTGGTTGAGTAAGAAATAGAGTTGTACATCTTTATCAACAATAGAATCAGAATATGTTGTAGCAACAACTAACTGTAGATAGGTACTATGGCTTAAGAAAATGTTGAAAGACATAAAGGTAAAATGGAAGGAACCCATTACTATATATTGTGATAACACTGCAGTAATTGATATATCTAAGAATCCGGTATTACATTCTAAAACAAAACATGTTTCTATCAAACTAAATTTTCTAAGGGAAAAAGTTGAAGAAAAAGAGATAAAACTGGTTTATGTGAATACTAAAGAATAGCTTGCAGATATTTTCACAAAACCTTTGCCTAAGGAGACTTTTGAATATCTCAGAGATCAGCTTGGAGTCATACCACCACCGGTAGAGACTTAGATAGTTGATGATTGTCATCAACCAACAGAATTAAAAGACATCTTTTACTCCGGTCTTTGATGAGGAAGCTACTTCTCAGGGGGAGTAGTTGGTATTTTGTATGAACTTGATTTTTGTATCTTTGGCATTTGATGTCAAAGGGGGAGAGATATCTATGGAAAAACACATTATCTTTTAAGGAGAGATTGGTATTGAAAATAAATCTTTGGATAAACTCATGTTGCTCCCAAGGGGAGAAATTGAGATTGTTGGTTTTTGGTATTTGGCATTTCTGTTTTGGCACTTTGATGGTTTTTCCATATTGTGTTGCCATCAATGCCAAAGGGGGAGATTGTTCGTATTTTGGTATGGTTTTGTCATTGATGTCAACACCTACCGAAAACAAGCACTCTGGAGATCCAACAACATTCACCGGCAAGCAAGTAACTATTGCACAGTTACTGGTATATGGTTCACTGGCAGGATATAATGTTCACCAGTACCTAGAATGACATGGAAGACACTTGGTAATGTTGAAGACATTGTGTGGACACTTTTTTTTGAGGAATTGATCATTGATATATTCATATTTGTATATTTGCTTTTATTGGCAAATAGGTCCAGGGTTATCTAGGGTTACACCGACAGGTTTATCTTTTCCAGATCAGCATGGCACACTATGGAGATGATTTATTATTGATGTAAATGCACTAAGCCAACATGTTTAATCGGTTATTGCATCAGATATTATATTATATGTAAAATGTTTATTGTGATATCTTGTAGAGTCGACCTACTAAAATTGGTCTTAGGTTATGGTATAAATTTAAGATCTTATTTGTAAGATCAAATGTGGAATGCGAAAAAGAATTAAGTGAAGATATATGCGAGATTAAGAAGAGGTCTACACGAAGACATCATTTGAAGGTGAAGCTAGGTTTTTCTATAAGCATATCAGCATTACACCGATACTGAATCTAGCATATGAAGATGCTATTTTGTACAGTACATTCTTATTGGATTTAACCATCCAACTATAGTAAGTGTGACTCCCATTTTGTGATTGAGTAGTGAACTCTAGGCTGTTGGCCTTTTTGCATGTGCAAACCCCATTTATGTACACTTACTATCTGTAGTAGTATCATCTGATTGTGGGTAAGGTTTCCCACCATGGTTTTTCCCCTTACAGGGTTTCCACGTACAAATATTGGTGTTATGTGTTGTGGATAACTTTATGTTTATGTTTCATGCATTAATCTTTACCGGTATAGCAATTTACTATTAACATTGTCTACCGACATACTTAACTGGTTTACCAGTATTAAGCATCAAGCTGATTAATTGGTTTTTGGTTTGAATTTATTTGACAACTGATTCACCCCCCTCCTCTCAGTTGTCTCTGGGACCTAACATTCCCTCCATGGGCCTGCTAGTTGGAACCCATATTTATTCTTCCCCCAAAAAATGTGGCAATTAAGTTAATTAAATATTGGGTATATAAAATTAATTGTATTAACCAAGCCCAAATTATATAATGACAATTTGTTTTTTTAATGGAAAAAGAAGTTTAATTTTATTAAAACCGACACTATTTTTTTTTTTGCCACCACATAGTGGATAGGACCACTGACGGTGGTATCCCAGCCACCGACGGTAGGGGTCGGGGTCTCTGCAGAACACATACTGGCATAGGATATGGGAAATCTGTTTAGAAAAACAATGTGACTTGTTATGCTTGTAAAAAGATTGGACATATTGCAAAATTTTGTAGAAGGCATCATTGGCAAATAACAAAGGACCCAGCTTGAAAGGTAAAGAAAAATTTTAAGAGGTAAAGTAAGAATTCTCAAAACAATGGATCAAAAATTCAGATCAGAATGTTGATGAGAATACTCCTCCACCGACAGGAGACTCTTCATCTAATTGAAGGAAAATTCTTTGGGGGTTTGGCAACAAACTGAGAAACATGCTAATATACCCTCGGTTGATGGTGAGAAGTTGAATTACTTCTTTACCAGCAGATGAGTTAAGTTTGACTTAACTGGAAAGCATTAAATGTGGTAGTTGAAGGAAATAACACTATAAAGCAAGTGTTTTGGCTCTTTTTTATTCACCGAGCATTCAAAATCTTTAGAGAGCATAAAATTCTTGAGCGAAGGCATCCTTAGCGTAAAGTGAGCAGTTCATCCAAGCACTCATCCTAAAGGTAGATTGAGGTATTAATAACCATGGCATCCTCATATGTTCCCGAATTCATTGCAAACCCTATTATTGTAGAAGAAGATAAATGCCCTAGACCCGTGTTTAAGATTATTCTTGACATTGCAAAGAAAGATGATACCCTAGGGGCATTCTCTCAAATTCCTAAAGGAGTAGTATATTTTGAAGAGCCTAGAATGTACATACATTGTCACAAAGAAGAACTAAGAGATGTAGAAATCAAGAATATGTATCAAACTATTTTATGTGATCAATCTGGAAATATCAAACCGGAACATAAGATAGTGGAAACCCTAGGTTTTATTGAAATCCTTAGTGTCTCAGATTTTCCCAAGGATGTTATAAGGATTGTGCTAAGTAGAGTGCATGGAGAATTCTTTTGGTTGGATTCAATTCATAAGATCACGAAAGAGGCAGTTAGGGTAGTGACAGGCTTACCCTCCATCAGTAGCAAGCCTGACAAAACTAAGAAAGTTTCTAATGACACTATAACGAACCTAACCGGTGCAACTTTTGATAAGAGATCACTTAGAGTCAATGATGTTAAAGATAAAAATGTCAAATTCATTAGCATGGTACTTGGCTACAAAGCCACTCATACAAACAGACTAAACTTAGTCTCTAGCTTGTGTATTAAAAGTGCTTATGACTTAGTGAACAACAATGCTAAGATTGACATCTGTGAATGGCTGAAAGATGAACTAATACAAAACCTAAAGAAAATCAAAGGTGACAAGAAGGGAACCTTCAGATTTGGCAACTTACTTGTAAGCTTAATGTTGTATATCACCAAAGAAGTACCTAGTACTGGCAAGAAAGACTTTGGATTTGATATACCGGTAGGAAAACAACTATTGGACATACTAAACAATATGGGAGAAAATAGAGATAAGAACATCAATGAATATTTCCAAGCATTTAAGGCAAAGATGAAATATAGAACAAGGCTGTCCCAAGCAATTGTTGACAAATACAAATATGAAATATGCTTTGTGGTAAAGAAAGATGAAATTTGAATGGAACCAGTTGTCCCAAGGACTATTTGGGTAACCAAAATGGGATATGAAGCTGATGAGAACATAATTGAGACATATGCAAAAGCTCTACTTTAGGCACCAAGAAAACCAGATCAGAAATTCTTTGGCAATGCTGAGACAATTGAAAGTGGTATTAAGTATAAGAAAAGAGTAAAGAAAATTGAACAGATAGTGAGGAAGGGTACTAGACAAGCTAAAGCAATTAAGGAAGATGTATTGAAGCAAACTGGTATCAAGGAAAGTGAGTTGGAAGGAATTTAACCAGAAGCTCATCTTTCACCAGTTGCAACTTCTTCTGAAAGTGATATACCGACTGAATTCAAAAGGGTAGAAAGGAAATGAAAACCCTCACTGGTACCCTCACCCACACCTAGAAGAACAAGACAAAAGCAACAACCAGTTAGGCCTCCAGTTAAGAAGTTAAATCCAAAGAAGAAGAAGGAAAAATAGTTTATTGCTCCACTGGACAAACTTCTAAGTGAAATAATAGAAGATGTAAAATTGAAAAATATTAGCAAGTTGTATAACACACTTTCTACTGATGATAAAGAAAGCATAGAGAATAGTGTAATTTTACACTTGCACATATACAAGAAATTTTTGATGGAAATTGTTGATGAAATACTCAATGATTTATACAGAAGACTAGAAGCCAGAAGGGTAGCTATTGTTGAGTTAGATAGAAAGATAAACATAGAAAAATTACTTGCAGTGCACCTAGTAAACTCACCTGAAGAAATAGATCAATTAATCAGTGAGGCCAACCAGACATTATTTTCAACCGGTCACCGGCAAGTAGCACTAATGGCAGGTACAGTAAATGAAGTTTATGAAGAAACTGCAGATTTTTGGGACATTTTCTTTGTTGAAAAGGAGAAACAAGAAGAATTCAAAAGACCTAAGACCATTAGGGTATACCAAAAGGACAGGGATAAGGGGAAAGGTAAGGAAGGTGGACCTATGAGCCTTAAGATAACTAATAACTTGCGCCCACTTCTTTCTAATACTCCACTGATAGAAACCATTGACACACAACTAGAAACTAAGAGTATGGAGACTCCTCAAGAGGATACAAATCCTGAGTCAGAAATTTTGTACACTATGAACATGGATACACAAGAGGTAAATGTTGTGGTTGAGAAGAAAGATATGGCTACTGAGCCACCGGCTGCAGATGTTGAGATTGGGGTTAGTGATACTGTAAATATAAGCACAAAAAAAGCCACTCAGATAGAGAAACCGACAGAAGACACCACTGAGAAACAATCAAGAAAACTGGCAATGGATAGTTAAGAGGTGCATATTGACAAACTGACAGTGCATACTGAGACTTCATAAAAAAAAACTGGTAGTAGCGAGCACAGAGAAACCCTCTAAGGCACAGATTAAGAAATAGGAACACAAACAGACTGAGGTACAGGTTCAAACTAAGACAATGCCACTGGCAATAGATGAAAATCCTAAAACTTTGCTAGTAGAAATGCAAACACAAACTAACCTACCGGAGGTTGAAACAAGCAAAATTATTACTACAACCAATAGCATGGAGATTTTGAAAATAGTTGGGAAGACATCTGGTTCTTCAATAACAAAATTCAGGCCAATGAACGTGACAGAGGTATTATTAGATTCTATTAAGAAAATCACTGAGTGTAATGAAAAATCCTACAAGGCTATTGATGACATAATTCCTATTCTTAAATTGATAGCAACCAAGTGCATTGTGGGAAGTAAAGCTTCCTTAGGTCAACTAGACACATTGTCTAAATACATCACCAGTAACATTTTGACAGTTGACCGGATAAATGAAGACACATTCAAAGAGAGAATGAATAATGAAAAAGAAAAATTCTTTGAGGAAATAGTGAAGAAGAATAAGGAACAAATTGAAACCTTATTACCAACACTAGGAGAAACAATTTTGGATTTCAAGAAACTGTATAGAGATACCTGCAAAATTGATATTTTGATAGAAGACATAAATTTGGTGATCAGCAAATTACAAGATGAAATTAACAATATTACTGACAATTTAATAGGAACATCAGATCCATTTTTGGAAATTGAAAAGAACATTGCAGATCTTGAAGAGAAAATTGAGAAGTTATAAAAGGATAAAGAAAAGATAAAGGTTAAGGCAAAGGATTTAAAATGCAAACTATGTCCCAAACTAGATTACCTCATTTATTTGAGAAAAGAAATTTTTGAGGCTCTGGTTCCCGGACTTAAGACACCGGAAGAGAAAATGCACATAATCACTGGTACATTTCAGAGAATAGAAGTGGCATTAAAAGACAACAAAAGGTTCAACGATAGTCAAAATTTTGCATTGGCAGACATCTATCAGATTGTAACCCACCGGTTACAAGGATCTAGGCAGAAACCACACTCCATTGACAGTGAATGACAACCTTTTTCATTGATGTCAAAAGGGGAGTAGTGGAGATGAGAAAAATGATCAGAAGAAAGACATCATCAACTCAGGGGGAGCACACTTTTGATAACACAGTTTTGGTAAGACAATTTTGGCAAATCATTTTTGGATAACATTTTTGGATATACAATTTTGATTTTTCCCATGAGTGTTGCCATCAATGCCAAAGGGGGAGATTGTTGGAAAATGCACACCCCAATGAGAAATTGTGGGTGATTAAAGGTATTGTCACTGATGGCAAGCTTACAATCATGTGATACCAATAGGCACCGGCACCGACAGATTCTACACTGGCACACAGTTTACCGACACCAAAAAGATTGATCACCAGCACCATGGCCGATAGGAATTTTTTTTAATTATATTTTGTATTTAATTGTAAAATCTTTTTGTAAGCCAACATGGTTGTTTGTAATATGACTCATATAAGTATGAGATCATTATAGATCATTTAGATGTAGAAAGATGGAAGGATTAATGCAAACCTAATATGCGAATTGTAAGATGGATTTTGGATAAGGATTTATGATTATTGTAGAGCTTAAATTGGTACTAAATCTGGCATAGTAGATGCTGATCTGAAGCAGTACATGACATTGGATTTGTATAATCCAATTTTGGAAGTCAGTGTGACTTCTTTTTGTAATTGAGCAGTGAGCTCTAGGCACTTGCCCTTCCTGCATGTGCAGGCCCCTATTGTAAATAGTAATAGTCCCTTATTGGCTAGTAAGTGAATATTATGGGTCACAAATCCCACTGAGGTTTTTCCCACACTGGATTTCCTAGTTAAAAATATTGAGTTATGGTGTGTCTTTTATGTTGTGGTTATTGTTCTTATTTACTGCATTATTTTTGGTTTACCGGTACACAGTTTTGAAATGCTTTTCATGCTATAAGTTAAGAAAATTCATATACCAGTTAGATACTGATTCACCCCCCCCCTCTCTAAGTATTTTTTAGGAATCCAAACAATCAACGCATAGAAGCCATATGCAACGAATAGACAACATACCCATGAAAATGTGACACAAGATATAACTTGGGAAAACCCTCATGAGGGAAAACCCCGACCTCCAAAAGCACCATCCATCATGTATTATCAGCAATACATCCATTACAATACAACTGTGGAAAGCCTTTGAAAACCCAACCATAACCAAGCACTCCATTTGACCAATCATGAATCCACACATCCCATGCCATGTTTCCTCCTTCCTAAATGCTAACCTGGCTAACCCAAACAACTACCCTTGTGGTTTCTTTTATAAAAACAAGCTCCCACAAAACCAACAAATGGTATTACATAGAAACCATGTGCCCAAAACCATCTAACAATAAAATATAATATTTTTCCTACCTACCCTTGACCCACATTTAATATTGGTTACTTCATCACAATTACATTCTCTAGTATTAAATAAATACAATATAATAATAAAAATGTGTCAATACAACTCATCAAGTGCTTACAAGAATATTCTAAGAGAATCTCTACATGTTGCATGTCCATCTAGGTGCTCCTAGGTGCAACAATACACTATGATATTATAATATAATTCCATGTCCACATTACATAATAATAAAATAATACAACAATAAAATATTATTATGGAAGGTGTACAACACCATTTTCCCAACACTATGATCATTTTAAGGCTAGGGCCTCTAAGAACCCTAGTCAAGCTCTCTCAGTCTCCGAAAATGACGGGGAAGATAGTGGTAGTTCCAAGAGTAAGGGATGGGACACTGAAGATGACGAGGAAGAAGTATTTCTCCACTTCCAAAGAAACCTAAAAGGGTGCAAAAGAATATACCTACAGGGTCTAGGTGTTGACCATTTGGAGGAATTGATTATGTGTTGCATTGGTGATGTGTCATTGATGTCAACACTAGTTGTTTTGGTTTCGTTACCGATATCCTTCTGGTCCTAGTAGGTTGTTTGGTTTCTTTTTGGATTGGATCATCATGATCTGGTATGCTGCAGCATGTTTGGGTTATGGAATTGTCTTATTCATACTACTCAGAATCATGTTTAGTCAGTTGGTTTTGATATGATGATTGGATGCTATCCTTTATGCTAGCAAGCTTGGTTTGTTGTTCTGGTGAGGGTTTCACCCACAAAGATTTGTTGAATATCTTTGATGATATGCATAAGTGGTGTTGGTGCGGCTTCTAGTGGAGATTTGGGATGCTGATGGTGATCATGTTTGAGACTTAGTTGATTGGGATCATTGTCTTGGCATGTATGGACCTATCTTGGGTCTCGGTATTATCTAGGTTATGGACCAGCTTAATGTAATATGTGGATTGGACTTCTCGATGTGTTTCTAGGATGTCTTATGGGTTGGATATTATTTGTTTGGTCTTAGGCCAACATGTTTTGTAACTATGTAATTATTTTATTGTCTAGTGGTTGACCTTATTATTTATGGTCGAGGGTTTGTATATATATGATGTAATATCTTATCGTAGATCACATCGCATGCAATATGGTTATGTAAGGAATGAATAATGTAATAATCACTTAGCCAAAGGATTTGGTCAACCATTGGTGTTCGAGTTGGGGTTATGTAAGAGGATTTAGTCCTCTGATACTGAGCTTAACTAGAACTATATTCAAACATAGGAGATGCTATCTTTGCAGTTCATTCCTTCTTCTAGATTGTAGTCTGGATTTCTATGTAGTCAATGAAACTCATTTTGTGATGAGTAGTGTGCTCTAGGTTGCTGCCCTTATTGCAAGTGCAGGCCCCTCAACTGTAATTCGCATACTTACTGTAGAAGTATTATTTGACTATGGGTAGGCTTCCCATCATGGGTTTTCCCTTTATCGGGTTTTCCATGTATAATTCTTAGTGTCGTGTATGGTATTTATTCTCTGATTGTTGTTTATTTGTAACTGGTTTATTTGCTATTACAGTATTTGGTTTATGCATTTTAGTATTGATCTTTTGGGTTCCAGTATTAAAGTTTTAATTTCTTAAGGTTTTGGTAATCTGGTGACAACTTATTCACCCCCTTTTCTCTCAGTTGTCTTTCAATTATTTGAACTATATAACAATTGGTATCAGAGCTCTAGTCCTCTCTGTAGAAGCTGAACTGCTTGAGGAAGATCCTATGGTGACTAACAGTTCAAGTTCATCTGGTTCATCTACTACTATCTTTCGAAGATATATTCCTAGGCTTGTTGGAACAAATTATAGATTATGGAAGATTCAAATGGAGACTCATTTGAGATGTCTTGGTAAGGATATTTGGGAAATCATAGAGAATGGTGTTACACCTCATAATTCGGCATCTTGCAATCCTCCTCTAGAAAACTTGGATAAGGAGCTTGAGAATGATTATAGAGGAAGAGAATCTTGTGTGCACTTTCTAATCAACAAATAATGGGATTAACTGACAAATCATTTGCAAAGGCTATATGGGACAAGTTGGAGACTCTTAATGAGGGTAACCCTATTGTGAAGATAGCAAAACTTGATGGTTACTTGGTGAGATATGAAAAACTTGAATATGGAAGAAGATGAAAGGATTACTGAATTCATGGAAAGGGTAAATGAAATTGTTATGTGAATTCAATGTCGCGGTGGAACTCTGAGTGGAGATGAAATAGTTTTGAAAGTTCTAAGAGCTTTACCACTGGCTTACAAGATGAAAGTTACTGCAATTAATGAATTGAGAACAATGGCTAATACTTCTATCAATAGAGATACCTTGGTAGGGAAATTATCTGATTTTGAGCTTGAAGAATTTGGACCTTCTAGAGTTGTGAAGTCTAAACCTTCTTTTCCTGCATCTACATCATCAACCAGCAAACAAGATTGGAAAGCTTTATATGAAAAGGAATTGAATGATATGAAGAGAGAAGATGAAGAATTTGAGCAACTTGAAGCCCTATTTGCTACAAGAGTACCTAAAGGACTAGTAGGAAGTAAGTATGAAGAAAAAGCAGTTTTAAATGTTTTGCATGTAATAAGATAGGTCATTTTGCATCTAGATGTCCTGAAAGGAATTCAAGATTTGAAGAAAGAGATAGAAGAAATTTTAAGCCTAACCCTGGATATCAAAACAAGTATAGGAAAAACAAAGATAAATCATGCTACATAGTGGATGAGGAAGGTGTGACTGATTCTGATGATGAACCGACACAAGACTCTACTAGTGGTTTCAACAATGGAAAGGAATGGGTGTTCTTGGCTATCAAGGAAGATGTTTCGAAACTGGCTGCTAAAATTGAAGATAAGGATGAATGGGTAATTGACAGTGGATGTTCACATCATATGACTAGAGATAAAAGGAAGTTTCTATCTTTGCAATAATTTGATGGCAATCTAGTTAGATTTGGAGATGACAAAGCATGTATGATCAAGGAAAAAGGGAATACATCATTGGATGGTAAACACAATACTGACAATGTTTATTATGTTGAAGGTTTAAGGCATAATATTTTTAGTGTAGGACAATTGGTGGATAAGAGAATCCAATTACACTTCAAGTATGGAAAATGCAAAATCATTAATAGATCTAGTTTGGAGATTGCAATGGGTACACAGACAAAAGGTAATATATTTCATTTGAATTTCAGTGAGAAGACATGTTTGATTGCACAAATTGATGAGAGTTGGCTATGGTATAAAAGGCTATGTCATGTGAATTTTGATTGCATTGTAAAGATCAAATCAACTAAGGCAGTTAGAGATATACCTAAGATTATGAAGCCCTATAATCTAGTATGTAAAGAATGTCAAATGGGAAAATAGGCTAGAACCTCTTTTAAGAGTATACAAGACAAATCTAATGATGTTCTTGATCTTATTCATACTGATTTGTGTGGCCCTACTAGAGTTAAAAGTTTTCAAGGTGATAGATATTTTAGGCTAATCATTGATGATTATTCTAGAATGATGTAGGTTACTTTTTTAAGGGAGAAATCCAAGACTTTTGAAAAGTTTAAAATCTTTAAGGATAAAGTTGAGACTAAGACATGATTGAAGATTAAATGTTTAAGGTCAGATCATGGTGGAGAATTCACATCCGGTGAGTTTAATAACTTTTGTGAGAAAAATGGCATTAGGAGACAATTTTCTACTTCCTGGACACCTCAGCAGAATGGAGTTGTGGAAAGGAAGAATAGAACTATTTTGGATGCTGCTATAACAATGATGATGGAGACTATTACACCTGATATCTGCTGGAGATAAGTTTTGACCACAGTAGTCTATACATTCAACAAAGTACATATCAAAGGAGAAACCGACAAGAAACCTTATGAATTATGGTTTGGAAATACACCTATAGTTAAGTATTTTTGAATCTTTGGTAGTAAATGTTATATCAGGAGAGATGATATCATTGGCAAATTTGATCCTAGATGTGATGAAGGAATATTTCTTGGTTATTCTAATGAAAGCAAAGCATATAGATGTTATAACAAGGGATTGTAGAGAATTGTGAAGAGTGCTAATGTCAAGGTGGATGAGATGAATAAAAGTCAAATCAGAGTTTATGAGCAAGAACCAATAGTGGAAATGATCATAATTGAACTGGTAATACCTTTACAAAAATAGAATATTGAACTAGTTCCTCTGACAGTATCAAAAAATTCAATAGTAATTGAAGAACCAGGAAGAGGAATAGAGAGTCAGAAGACTCCTAGGTATGTGAGATTGAATCATTCAAAAGATCAGATCATTGGGGATAAGAACAATGGAGTGATGACAAGAAGGAGATTGGCATCTAATGATGTATGTTTAATTTCTCAATTTGAACTAGTATTAATAATTCAAGCATGTAAAGATGAATGTTGGATGAAAGCTATGGAAGAAAAATTAGATTTGATTGAGAAGAATACAACACGGACTTTAGTTCCTCAGCCTAAAAATAAGAATATTGTTGGAACTAAATGGGTTTTTAGGAATAGATTGAATTAATATGGACAAGTTGTAAGGAATAAATGTATATTGGTTTATAAAGGATTTTGATTATGGTGAAACTTTTGCACCTGTAGCTAGGATTGAAGCTATAAGATTATTCCGTGCCTATGCTACACATAAGAACTACAAGGTTTATCAGATGGATGTTAAGTGTGCCTTTTTGAATGGGGATCTTGATGAGGAATTTTAAATTGAGCAACCTAATGGTTTTTTAATTTCAAATTATAAAAACATGGTTTGCAAGTTAAGGAAAGATTTATATCAATTGAAACAGGCACTTAGAGCTTGGTATGCAAGGTTAGATAAATATCTTTTTAAGCTTGGTTTCTTTAAAGGTAATGCTAACAATAATCTATATTATAAAGTCACTGATGATGATATATTGATTATTGAAGTTTTTATTGATGACATTATTTTTGGAGGTGAAGATATGTTGTGCATGGAATTTTCTAAGAGTATGAAAAAATAATTTGAAATGTCTATGATTAGGGAAATGAAATTTTTCTTAGGTTTGTAGATTACTCAGACTGATAAAGGTATTTTCATTTGTCAAACTAAGTATTCTAGAGAATTATTGAAGAAATTTGGTATGGAAGACTCTAAACCGGAAAGTACTCCTATGGTTACAAGTGATAAATTGACAAGGAAAGTACTCCTATGGTTTAAAGTGATAAATTGAAAGGTAAATCCTACAAGATACAAGTCTATGATTGGAGGTTTTCTATACTTGACTCAGACTAGGCCTGACATAATGAATGTTTTTTGTATTTCATCCAGATATCAAAGTGATCCTAGAGAAAATCATGAGAGTGCGGTGTTAGGTCCTGGAGACAACTGAGAGGGGGGGGGTGAATCAGTTGTCAAACAAATTCAAACTAAAAAAAACTTAACCAACTTAATGCTTAATATTGGTAAACCAGTTAAGTATGTTAGTAGATAGTGTTAATAGTTAATTGCTATACCGGTAAAGATTAATGCATGAAACATAAACACAAAGTCATCCACAACACATAACACCAATATTTGTACGTGGAAACCCTATAAGGGGAAAAACCATGGTGGGAAACCTTACCAACAATCAGATGATACTACTGTAGATAGTAAGTGTACATAAATGGGGTTTGCACATGCAGAAAGGCCAACAGCCTAGAGCTCACTGCTCAATCACAAAATGGGAGTCACATTGACTACAGTTGGATGGTTAAATCCAATAAGAATGTACTGCACAAAATATCATCTTCATATGCTGGATTCAGTACCAGTGTAATGCTAATATGCTTTCACAAAAACCTAGCTTCACCTTCAAATGATGTCTTCATGTATAGCTCTGCTTAATCTCACATATACCTTCTCACAATTCTTTTTTGCATTCCACATTCGATCTTACAAAGAAGATCTTACATTTATACCATAACCTAAGACCAATTTTAGCAGGTTGGCTCTACAAGATATTACAATAAAAGCATTTTACAATAAATATAATATCCGATGCAATAATCAATTAAACATATTGGATTAAAGAATTTACAACAATAATTAATCATCTCCATAGTGTGCCATGCTGATCTGGAAAAGATAAACTTGCCAGTGTAACCCTAGGTAACCCTAGACCTATTTGTCGGTAAAAGCAAATATGCAAATATGAATATACCAATGATTAATTCTTCAAAACTATCCACATGATGTCTTCAACATTAGAAGGTGTCTTCCATATCATTCCAAGTGTCAGTGATCATTATACCCTATCGGTGAACCATATAACAGTAACTGTGCAATAGTTACTTGCTTGCCGGTGAATGTTGTTGGATCTCCAAGGTGCTAGTGTTTTAGTAGGTGTTGACATCAATGATAAAACCATACCAAAATACCAACAATCTCCCGCTTTGGCATTGAGGGTAACACAAGATGGAAAAACCATCAAAGTGCTAAAACAGAAATGCCAAATACCAACAACCAACAATCTCTCCTAAACAACAATCTCTCCCCGTGGGAGCAACATGTGTTATCCAAAGTTTTTCAATACCAATCTCTCATTAAAAGACAATGTGTTTTTCCATAGATATCTCTCCTCCTTTGACATCAAATGCCAAAGTTATAATAATAAAAATCAGTTTAAATACAAAATACCAATCAATTCAATATACCAACTACTCCCCCTAAGAAGTAGCTTCCTCATCAAAGACCAGAGTAAAAGATTTCTCTATAAATTCTGTTGGTTGATGACAATCATCTACTGTCTAAGTCTCTACTGGTGGTGGTATGACTCCAAGCTGATCTATGAGATATTCAAAAGTCTCCTTAGGCAAAGGTACTTGGATTGACTCAAAAATATACCTTTGTCAGTCTGTGAAATCTGCAATCTTAAAAAGAATTTTATTTCTCCAATCATAGACATTTCAAATTCTTGTTGCATTTTAATAGAAAATTTCTTACATAATCCATCTTCTCCTCCAAAGGTTATATCATCAACAAATACTTCTATGATCAAGATGTCATCATTAGTTATTTTGTAATATAAATTGCTATCTGCATTTCCTTTAGTAAAACCAATCTTTAAAAGATATTTATCCAATATTGCATACCAGGCTCTTGGGGCTTGTTTCAGTCCATACAGAGCTTTTCTTAACCTACAAACCATATCATTGTCATCTGTCAAAGAAAATCCATCAGGTTGTTCAATGTATACTTCCTCTTCCAGATCTCCATTCAAAAATGCACATTTAATATCCATTTGATAAACTTTGTTGTTCTTGTGTGTTACAAAAGCCAACTATAATCTGACTGCCTCAATTCTAGCTAGTGGTGCAAAGGTTTCATTGTAATCAACTCCTTCTTTATGAGAATATCCCTTACATACTAGTCTTTCTGTATTTCTTACAACCTTACCATCTTCATTAATTTTGTTTCTAAATAAACATTTGGTTCCAATTACATTTTTATCTTTAGGCCGAGGAACTAATGTCCAAGTGTTATTTTTCTCAATTTGTTCTATTTCTTCTTCCATAGCTTTAATCCAAAATTTATCTTCACATGCCTCATTAATAGATGATGGTTCAATTTGAGAAATAAGACATACCTCTTCATTTGACAATCTTCCTTGTCACAACTCCTTTAAATTTATTTCCAATTATCTGATCTTCAGAATGATTCAATCTTACATATTGGGGTGTCTTAGTTTGTTGTTGTTCTTCAATTACTGTGGAATCCTTTGATGGTACCGGGGTAACTGGATCTTCATTCTATACCGGTGGATTTAGAGTAGGTTCATTTGTCATAGTTTTGTTTACCAGTTCCAAGTCTATATACCTTGAAGTTCCTCTGAATTGTTCATCAATTTCAACATTTGTACTCTCAACAATTTCTGCAATCTCTTGTTAAAACATCTATATGCCTTGCTCTTAGATGAATAACCAAGAAATATTCCTTCATCACTTCTAGGATCAATTTTGCCAATATACTCATCTCTTCTAATATAACATTTACTTCCAAAAATTCTGAAATACTTAAGAGTAGGAGTATTACCAAACCATAGTTCATGAGGGGTCTTACCGGTTTCACCTTTGATGTGAACTTTGTTGAATGTATAGACCATTGTGCTGACTGCTTCTCTCCAATACACATGTGGTAAATTTGCTTCAGATAACATACTTCTTGCTGCATCCAAGATAGTTCTATTTTTCCTTTCAACAACTCCATTCTATTGTGGTGTCCGAGGTGCTGATAACTATCTTCTGATTCCATTCACTTCACAAAATGTATTAAAATCTTTAGATGTGAATTCTCATCCTTGATCTGATCTTAAACATTTGATTTTCTTACTGATTTCATTTTCAACCATTGCTTTGAACAGTTTGAACTTTCCAAGTGCTTCTGATTTTTCTCTGAGAAAAGTAACCCAACACATTCTAGAATAATCATCAATAATTAGCATGAAATATCTATCACCGTGAAAGCTTTTAGTTCTAGTTGGACCACATAAATCAGTGTGAATCAAATCAAGAGCATTATTGGACTTTTCTAGAATACTTTTGAAACTAGCTCTAACTTGTTTTCCAAATTGACATTCCTTACAAATTGTATTCTGAGGTTTGACAATTTTAGGTAGATCTCTAACTACCTTAGAAGTACTGATTTTTACCATGCAATCAAAGTTTACATGATAGAGTCTCTTATGCCATAACCAACTTTCATCTATATGTGCAATCAAGCATGCCTTTTCACTGTTATTCAAATGAAAGATATTACCTCTAGTTTGATTACCAATTGCAATTTCTAAACCAGTTCTATTCATGATTTTGCATTTTCTGTTCTTAAATTGTAACTGAAATCCTTTCGCAACCAATTGACCAACACTTAAAAGATTATGCTTTAATCCTTCAACATAGTAGACATTGTCAGTGCTATGCTTACCATCAAGAGATATTGTACCCTTACCTTTGATTGTACAGGCTTTGTCATCTCCAAATCTTACTAAACCTCCATTGTATTCTTGAAAGTTCAAAAATTTACCTTTGTGTCCTGTCATATGATGTGAACATCATGAGTCAATGATCCATTCATCTTTTACTTCAACTTTAGCTGCTAGGGCTTGTTCTACCAGTTGAGTAGTAGGTTCCAGTTGATCTTCTATTATAGAAACAAAAACCCATCCATTGTCTGTCGGATCCTCTTCAGAATCATTAGTAACACCTTCATCAACAATGTAACAAGATTTTTCTTTGTTCTTCTTAAATCTGTATCTTTGATATTCAGGATTAGGCTTGTATGTCCTTCTAGCTTCTTCTCTTAGTCTAGCATGTCTATCAGGGCATCTTGAAGCCATGTGACCAATCTTATTGCAGTTAAAACATTTAAAGGGTGCTTTACTTTCATACTTACTTCCAACTGGACCTTTAGGCATTTTCCTTGCAAATATTGCTTAAAGTTCTTCAAGTTATTCATTCTCCTTCCTAGTTTCTTCAAGTTCTTTTGCATTAAAGGCTTTCCAATCTGATTTATCAAATGATGGAGTGGATGATGTTGATGCTTTAAAGGCCAAATCTATCTTTATAGTAGCAACAGGACCAAATTCCTCAATTTCAAAAGCTGAAAGTTTTCCAATCAATGTATCCCTAGTTACTGATGTATTAGGCATTGTTCTCAACTCATTTATAGCAATAACCTTCATTTTATATGCAGGTGGCAATCCTCTTAAATTTTTTGAAACAATTTCATCCTCACTTAAGGTTCCTCCACAACATTTAATACCCAAAACAATTTCATTTACTCTTTCCATAAAAGCAGAAATCCTTTCATCTTCTTCCATTTTTAGATGTTCATACCTAACTCGGAAGCTCTCAAGTTTTGCAATCTTGACTATGGAATCTCCTTCATTCAGTGTTTCCAAATGATCGCAAATAGCTTTAGCAGTAGACCTATCTGATAGTCCCATGATTTTTTGATCTCATAATGTGCTCAAAAGTGCTTCTCTTGCTTTGCAATCATTCTCCTCATCTTTAGCTAAGGTAGTTGTACTGGGCTGACCAGCTACAGTAGCAGTATAACCATTCTTTGTAACTTCCCAGATGTCTTTACCAATGCAACTCAGATGTGTCTCCATCCTGATCTTCCATATCCCATAGTTGGTTCCATCAAGTTTAGGACTGTCCTTCTTGAAATAATTAGTAGACATTTGATCTCCTCATGTTGTTAAACTTTTGCAAAAAGAGGACTAAGCTCTGATGCCAATTGTTAGGTCCTAGAGACAACTGAGAAGGGGGGGGGGGTGGTGAATCAGTTGTCAAACAAATTCAAACCAAAAACAACTTAACCAACTTAACGCTTAATACCACCAATATTTGTACGTGGAAACCCTATAAGGGGAAAGACCATGATGAAAAACCTTACCCACAATCAGATGATACTACTACAGATAGTAAGTGTACATAAATGGGGTCTGCACATGTAGAAAGGCCAACAACCTAGAGCTCACTGCTCAATCACAAAATGGGAGTCACACTGACTACAGTTGGATGGTTAAATCCAATAAGAATGTACTGCACAAAATAGCATCTTCATATGCTAGATTCAGTACCGGTGTAATGCTGATATGCTTTCACAAAAACCTAGCTTCACCTTCAAATGATGTCTTCATTTATTGCTCTAGTTAATCTTGCATATACCTTCTCACAATTCTTTTTTGCATTCCACATTCGATCTTACAAATAAGATCTTACATTTATACCATAACCTAAGACCAATTTTAGTAGGTCAGCTCTACAAGATATTACAATAAAAGCATTTTATAAACAATATAATATCCGATGCAATAACCGATTAAATATGTTGGCTTAAAGCATTTACAACAATAATTAATCATCTCCATAGTGTGCCATGCTGATCTAGAAAAGATAAACCTGTCGGTGTAACCCTAGGTAACCCTGGACCTATTTGCCGGTAAAAGCAAATATGCAAATATGAATATACCAATGATTAATTCTTCAAAACAAAGTGTCCACATGATATCTTCGACATTACTAGGTGTCTTCCATATCATTCCAAGTGCTAATGATCATTATATCCTACTAGTGAACCATATACCAGTAACTGTGTAGTAGTTACTTGCTTGCCAGTGAATGCTGTTGGATCTCCAAAATGCTAGTGTTTTAGTAGGTGTTGACATCAATGACAAAACCATACCAAAATACCAACATGTGGTGAAAATAAATTTTAGATATTTGCAAGGTACATCTGAATATGGTTTGTGGTACCCTAAGGATGATGACTTTACTTTATGTGCATATACAGATGTTTATTGGGTAGGTGATGTTGATGACCAAAAAACTACTTCTGGTGGAGCTTTCTTTCTTGGAAAGAAGTTGGTTTCATGGATCAACAAGAAACAATCATGTACCTCTTTATATACTACTAAAGTTGAGTATGTTGTTGTTGTTACTAACTGTACATAAGTTCTATGGATGAAGCAAATGTTGAAGGATATTAAAGTGCATTGCATTGGATCGGTAGTTATTCACTATGATAACTCTATTGCTATTGACATATCAAAGAATCCTATATTTCACTCTAAGACAAAGCATATATCTATCAAGTATAACTTTTTGAAGGAGAAGGTGGAAGAAAATGAAGTTAGACTAGTTTATGTGAACACTAAAGAGAAGATTGGAGATATTTTCACTAAACCTTCACCTAAAGAATCATTTGAGTACCTGAGAGACAAATTAGGGATTTCTGCCCCTCCAGTAGAGAACTGATTGCTATTATTTGGTATTAGTTCAGTATGCTTTATCAGAGATATCATTCATTATAGATTGATGTAGGGATGCTACTACTCAAGGGGAGTAGTTAGCCTTATGATTCAGTGGTTTGTATTTTTTCTTTGATATTTATGTTATAATTTTGGCATTGATGTCAAAGGGGGAGAGATATATGTGAAAAATAGAGCTTTACAGTGATATCATTCACAGGGCGAGTTTGGTCTTTGTTTCAAAACTTCATTGCTATATCTTTGTGTGGGAGATTGTTGGTTGTCTTCCATTGGGGGAGACTTGTTTGGCATTTCTTGGCACTTATGATATGATGAATCAATAAGAATCTGATCAACTACTGAGAGGAGGGGGTGAATTAGTAGATACAAAACAAACTAAAATTTCACTAAACTTAATCCCAGCTCATAAACCATTCACTCAACTAATCAATTTAAACATTGTAACAAAAACTCTTACTGCGATGTCAAGCTTAACGATTGACTAGAACATCAATGATACAATGTAACGGATCTAAAAATCACATACCGTTTAACCAAAATATTAAACCACTTTACTAACATCAGTAATAACTCATTTTAGATCACTTTCGGTCATCTAATCATATCTAAGTGGCTTTACTAGTTAATCATACCAACCATTTCAAAACATAACGAAAAAATCATTCACTAGTTGACACAATGATTTTTGATGTGGAAACCGAAATGAGAAAAACCATAATGGGGATGAATACCCAAAAGTATTTTAAACTCTTCTAAAGCTTGCCCTGTTAGGAGCCAAGCCTTGTTAGAAGCTTTGCAAAAAAATATCCTGTTAGAAATAGATCTGGTTAAGGACCACCCGGTTAAGAGATTGACTACAATACCCTGTTAAAGGAAATACCCTGTTAGGAGTAACCTCGATAGAGGATTTCAAATCCAAGCTAATGGATCACCTAGTTAGAGGATTTAGAAAGCACCAAGCCTATTAAAGCTTACTTGGTTAGGGGATTTAACTGTTGTAATTGTTAGAGAACAACAAGGTTTTTGCTTATCTGGTAATAGCACTATCTTGCTTAGTTAGATCCTTTTATGCTTCTATCTACCTTAAAAACATTTTGTAGACACTCCTTCTGGTTCGACATTCAATCACAGTACCACACTTAACCAAATTGCCAACACAATTACAAACAACTCATCGACCTTAAAAAGAAATACAATAGGTCAGTAATACATCACAAAACCTAAGATCTCGTAGAGATTACAAACATATCGGTGCAAAATTGACTGTTGGATTACATAGCAATCAGTTGCCAATTGTTCAAGACAACTTTTACCACTCCTGGATCACCACACATTAGGTCCTGTAACTCATCAAGTATTATTCACTTCATGCTATGCATTTGTTTAGTCCCAAGATAAAACCATTCTCTCTACACACCAAAACCACATTGAAACTCGTCACGTGCATCATGCATACGGGGCATCTCCATCTTCAATCACCATTCAATCATAGATCAACACAACTGATTCACTAGGCTCATTCAGTTAGGGTTTGACATATCAATAGGTTAGGGTTACTGGTTGATCACTATGCCTCAAATACTAATACTGGTTTCATCACTTCTCAACTATCAATTGCATTACTACATCACTACCGGTTGTAATACAACTCCATTACCAGTTATTTTTGACATCAATGACAACACTATACTTCATTAGTGCAATCTTCATGCAATTCCAACAATAAAGATAAAGCAGAAAAGAGGCATAAAACAACCTATTACATTCTTGTTCTCTGGTTTGGGTACTAGTGTCCATGTATTGTTCTTCTCAATCTCATCAAGTTCTTCTTCCATAACCTTGATCCAATGATCATCTCCAAAAGCTTCCTTAGTTGTTCTAGGCTCAATAGTGGAGATCATACAAGAGTTCTCTCTTATTCTTCTTCTAGTTAACACACCAGCATTTTTATCTCCAATAATCTGATCAAGATTATGATTGAGTCTAACATACCTTGGAATAACATGTTCATGGTCTTCAGGTTCTTCTTCTTCACTTTCTTCATCTTCCATAGAATCTACCTGTTTAGGTTGAATTGGTGTTGGAGTATTCATTTCACCAACTTCTGGCTTCATCAGTTCTAGTTCCAAAACCAAAATGTAAGGTTCTTCTTATTTCTTCTCCTCACTGGTTTCTCCTGATTTCTTAGGAAACTCATCCACTCAGACATTAGCACTTTCAATGATCTTCTTTGTCCAGTTGTTGTAACATTTGTAGGCTTTCTTCTTGGTGGAGTAACCAATAAATATGCCTTCATCACTCTTAGCATCAAACTTACCAACATAATCACCTATTTTGATAAAGCATCTACTACCAAAAATCTTAAAGTAACTCACATTAGGTGATCTACCATACCAGTATTCATAAGGAGTTTTATACTTACCTCTTTTAACCAATATCTGGTTCATTGTGTAGACAGTTGTGCTGACAACTTCTCTCCATAATGTCTTAGCTACACCTCCTTGTATTAGCATAGTCCTATAAGCTTCAACAACTAGCTGATTGTTCCTCTCTACAACAACATTCTTTTGTGGTTTCCTAGGTGTAGAAAGTTGCCTCTTAATTCCATTGTCTTCACAGTATCTATTATATTCCTCTAAAGTAAATTCACCAGCTTGATCAGTTCTTAAGCACTTAATCTTTCTTCCACTCTCTTTTCAACTAAGGCTCCAAATTCCTTAAACTTTCTAAAGGTTTATGTTTTGTCCTTCAAGAATGTGACCCACATCATTCTTGAGCAACCATTAGTAAAGATCATAAAATATCAATCACCTTGAATACTCCTAGTCCTTACTAGTCCACAAAGGTCGATATGAACCAAATCTAGCAAATGTTCTGCGGGGAAAGATTTTCTCTTGAAAGTTAAGGATGTCATCTTCCCTAACTGACAATTCATTGATTTGTCCAATTGAGGAAAACCTCTTATTGATTTGGACTTACTAACTTTTACAATGTTATCATAATTCACATGACAAAATCTCCAATTCCAAAGCCAACTATCTTCTACTTTAGCAATTAAACAACTATTGACTTTAGAACTTAAATGAAACAAGTTACCTCTTGTTTTCTTGTCGGTTGCCATCAGTTCACCTTTTCTTACATAGATTTTTCACATCCCATTCTTGAATTCTAGTGGATAACCTATCATTGAGTTGAGAAACACTCAAAAGATTGTGTTTCAGTCCTTCAATATAGTACACATCATCTGCACTTCTCTTATCATTAAGAGAGATGGTTCCCTTTCCTTTTATCATGCAGAGTGAGTCATTCCCAAATCTCACAACACCTCCATCAAATTCCTTCAAAGTATGAAACTTACTCTAGTCACCGGTCATGTGGTGTGAACAACCGTTGTCTATAATCCAATCATCAGTACTATCCATGCGAGAGACTAATTCCTTCTGATATGATGTGTCTTCTTTAATGGAAACAAAGAAAATGTCCTCATTTGCATCTTCTTCAGATTCCTCATTTGTAATTCCTCCATCCACAACAATGAGACAATCTCTTTTACCTTTTCCTTTCTACTTCTTATACTTCTCATGTTTTTGTTTATTATCTCCATTTGGATAGTTAGCAACAATATGTCCAATCCGGTTACATGCAAAACACTTCAAAGGTAATTTACCTATGTACTTAGTGGTACCTATTTGTAACCACTTGGAAAACAATACTTCAAGCTCAATCAGACTATCTTCGTCATCAACATCTCTGTTGGATCTGGACTCATGACTCTGGATAACTTCTTTGCTTTTCCTTACTAGTGGATTTGAAACTAAAACTCTAAATATAGACTCTAATCTCTAAACACTTCCATCAAAAAAATTTAATTCAAATGCAGTTAATTTACCAATGATGGAGTCAAGAGTTATCTTTGATTTATCAATAGACTTGAGTTCTTCAATGGCTACAACTCAGATAGCATAGACCGGTAGAAGGGTTCTCAACACCTTGCTAACCACTGTGGTATTCTCCACTGTACCACAAACACTTTTGATCTTACCAACTATATCCTTGATCCTGTGACCATACTATTGAATATTCTCTCCTTCAGCCTCCACATATCATTAAATTTACCTCTCAGAGTTTCTTCTTTGGCAATCTTAACATGCTCATCACCACTATAGATATCCTGAAGTTTCTTCCATACTTCAAATGCAGTCTCCAAACCATGGACAACAACATACTTTGAATCAAACAAGTAACGGATAATGGCCTCCAATGCTTGATTGTTCTCCTGTTGCTCCTTCTTTTGATCGTCTGATAAAATCCCACTAGGCAAGTTTTTTTTAGTAACAACATGTTCCCAATATTGACTTCCTAAGATTTTGATATAGATCTTCATCCTATCACTCAAGATTCTATAGTTTTCCCAATTTAACTTCAGACCTTCTTTCTTCATCATGTTCTCCTAGATCTTTTCCTCAAGCTATTAGGCTTAAACACAAGAGGACCTGAAATGATCTATTACCAATTGATGATATGATGAATCAATAAGGATTTGATCAACTAATGAGAGGGGGGGTGAATCAGTAGATATAAAACAAACTAAAATTTCACCAAACTTAATCCCAACTCATAAACCATTCACTAAATTAATTGGTTTAAACAATATAAAAAAAACTACTAGTGCATTGTCACTACCGGTTGCAATACAAATCCATTACCGGTTATTAATGACATCAATGAAAACACTATACTTCATTAATTCAATCTTCATGCAATTCCAACATGCACTAGGATATTTTTCACATCTAGTGTTGCCATCAATGCCAAAGGGGGAGATTGTTGGCAATTTAGAGGAATTGATTATGTGTTGCATTGATGTTTTGTCATTGATGTCAACACTTGCTATTTTGGTTGCTTTATCGGTATCCTTCTAGTCCCGATAGGTTGTTGGGTTTCTAGTTGGATTGGATCATCATGATCTAGTATGCTCCAGTATGTTTGGGTTATGGAATTATCTTATTCATGCCACTCAGATTCATGTTCAGTTAGTTGGTTTTGATTTGATGATTGGATGCTATCATATATGCTAGCAAGCTTGGTTTGTTGTTCCGGCGAGGGTTTCACTGATAGAGCTTTGTTCAAGATCTCAAATGATATCCATAAGTGACATTGGTGTAGCTTCTAGTGAAGATTCAAGATGCTGATGCTGATCCTCTTCAAGACTTAGTTGATTGGGATCATTGCCTTAGCGTGTATGGACCTATGTTGGGTCCCAATATTATCTAGGTTATGGACCAGCTTAATGTAATGCATTGATTGGACTTCTCAATGTGTTTTTGGGATGTCTTATGGGTTGGATATTATTTGTTTGGTGTTAGGCCAACATGTTTTGTAATTATGTAATTGTTTAATTGTCTGGTGGCCGACCTTATTGTTTGTGGTCGAGGGTTTGTATATATATGATGTGATATCTCATTGTAGATCACATGGCATGGGATATGGATATGTAAGGAGCGAATAATGTAATAATCATTCAAGAAAAGGATTTGGTTGATCATTGGTGATAGAATTGGGTTTATGTAAGAGGATTTAGTTCTCAAGTATTGAGCTTAACTGGAACTGTATTCAGGCATAGGAGATGCTATCTTTGCAGTTCATTCCTTCTTCTAGATTGTAGTCTGTATTTCTATGTAGTCAGTGAGACTCCTTTTGTGATGAGCAGTGTGCTCTAGGTTGTTGGCCTTCCTACAAGTGCAGGCCCCTCAATTGTAATTCACATACTTACTGTAGAAGTATTATCTAACTGTGGGTAGGCTTCCATCATGGTTTTTCCCTTTACTAGGTTTTCCAAGTATAAATCTTGGTGTCATGTCGATGGTATTTATTCTCTAATTGTTGTTTATACTTAATTGGTTTATCTTCTATTCTGGTATTTGGTTTATGCATTTCGGTATTGATCTTTTGGGTTCTGGTATTAAATTTTTAATTTCTTAAGGTTTTGGTAATCTGGTGACAATTGATTCACCCCACCCTCTCAGTTGTCTTCCGATTATTGGAACTGTCTAACACTAAGAAGGCCATGGGTTCTCCTTTGGTAGGGGGATCTAATTTTGTGAATAAAGTCAAGGGGAAAGGGAAAGGTTATGCCCTTGTGATCTTTGATAGTTCCTAGGAGCATGATGTTCCTATCTCCCCTCTTTACTCTAAGGAATCTCTTTGTCATCATGACAAGGAAGGGAATTCTCAGGCATTTGTGGACTTGAGCTTTCAAGACTTTTAGTTCAAGGAGGAGATTGGTTTTGGGGTTTTGGAGACCACAAACAATAGTGTTGTGTATCTCTTTAGAGTCTTTAGATGGGATTTTTATGAGATTAAAAGCCTCAACCTCAAACAAAGAGCCATTTCTTCTAAGTTTGAAGACTTACACGTGAAGGAGGATATGGGGCAAAAATTGTAGGTTACTTATGAGACCATGCATTATGTTGTTGTGAAGGAGAAGCCTCAAGGGATGTTTGTTTGTTCCCTTTGGAATGAAGATGAGAAGAAAATGATGGTAGATTGTTTAACCAAGAATGTGGAAGCAATTGAAAAGATAAAGGATGGGCATGATAACAAGTTTAGGGGAGAAAAACAAAGGATCAATAAATGTGAGACTAGCCTACAAAAAATTATGGAGCATACTCACCAATTTGTTAAATCTATGACTGTTAATATGAGCACTGTGGTGGTCAATATTGAAAAACATCACCAGGATAGGGTTTTTGTTGACCTAGACCAGGATAAAGATCTAGGTACTAAGGATACTTCAGGTCTGAGCAAGAGAACTAGGGCTAGTATGAATAAGAAGACTGGTAATCTATCTTAAGACATCCTAGAGTTTAAGGATGTGGCCCACGAGATGAATTGAATTAAAGCTAAAGTTTTTGAAACTTTAAAGATCCTGGGATAGTGTTGTTTCTTTTGTTGGTGTTGTTGTGTTCTTCTACTAGCGTTTTACTGGCTTTTTGATGGTGTTGGCTTGGGTTTCTCTCTATTTGTCCTATTTTTCTATCAGTCCTATTTTTTTGGGTCTATTCTATTTTGTTGGGCTTTAATGATATATTTTATGTAATTTTCTTGTAAAGGGTTCTGGGTCCCTTCAAAACCTAATTTTGCCTTAATAAAAAATAAGGGAATTATATAAAATAAACCAACATAAATAGAAAATAAACAAATAGGCAAAATAAAGAGGGGTGAAAGGTATTGTGTCGGGCCTAGTTGTTATATCGGCTTGCCTATGTGTGGAACCCCATAGTTGGCCCCAACTTTGTGGTCATGGCCTTGTGGTGGCCACAACACCAAAAAGGTACTTGTCCCCCTTTATAGGGTTTTACTTATGGGTTTGACAATAATTGTCACCTCCTTCTCACCATATCATAACATATATCTTTGGTAGCATAATAGTATTGTATCCTACAATGTATAACCTCCCTTAGGTCTTTTTTTTCCACTCTACACAAATTCCTTAGCTAGACATGAGGAGAATTTGAAGCACTAAAACTACCCATGTTTGTCGAACAAAAGAAGAGGCAAAAGTGAAAGATAAAAAAGAGTGTAGTTGTGAATGAAAGAGAAATAGAGAAGAGGGCACATTAAAGTTTTCAACATTGCCTTAGGTTTGGGCCATTTTCCCATTTCTTTCCACCTTGATCAAAATCAGATAAAGACACTGAATTATATTTTATATGCATTTTCAGATATTAACAATTTCTAAGATGATATTTTAGGATATTTATTCTTAAGTAAAACAAGGTTAGACAATGCATACATATATGTATAGACACACACACATATATATACATACATACATACATACATACATATACATATATATATATATATACATATACATAGATATATATACATATATATACATATACATATATATATTTATATATATATACATACTTATACACATATATGTATACATAAATATACATATATATGCACACACACACACACACACACATCTATATATATATGTATACATATGTATACATCTGTACATATCTATACATATGTATATATATACATATATATATATATATATATATGTATGTATGTATGTATGTATGTATGTGTATATATATGTATGTATATGTTTGTACGTATGTATATGCATATATATGTGTGTGTCTATATATATAGATACATACATACATACATACATGCATACATACATATATTCACATAAATATATATGTATATGTTTGTGTGTAACACCCTGCTAGGGAACCCTAGAGAAATAATAACTCATAAACCAAAACACATGGTAAATAATTTTTATTTTGTTAAAAGAAATATTAAATATCAACCATGTCTAGCTCATTGCGATTTTAAGTAAATATATTAGATAACGTATAAGATTCATAAAAATGTTTAGTGGAAGAATTATGACATCCTATAACAATCCTCTAAGGGCTCTCTAATATCACAAGGAAGCAACACTTATTAACATTTATTAAATACCACTAAGTTACTTGCATTATCATAGCTTTACTCCATTACATTATTCCAAAACACATAAAAATTCCTAATATGATACATTGACTAAGCTTAATCAAACAAATTCCTAATAATTGATCATATTACTTATCATATAAATACCTATGCTAAGTTCATTTTATTGTCCTAAAAGAAAGATTCCTATGATTGTTGGAAATTGACACTCATTGGATTCATATGTTGTCATTGATGGCAACAGGATTCTATAAAAGGCATATACTAGAATATTTTGACATTTGGAGGCATACACCAGTAGATACCAACATTGTAGTATTTAGGGTCATCACTGACATCGGCACTAGCATCCAACACTTCAGTGAAGCCGACATCAGTCTAGGATCCGAAAGGTTTTATTTATAAAATCATTTTTGTAATTATTAGGGCAGACATTGAATATCTTTTGTATTGTAAGCCGGCATAAGGCATATTGTTTGTAAAGGGTATATAAGTCAGTCTGTTAGGTTATTTTGATATATGAAAAGGAAGTATAATATAGTGATGTGAAGGATATGTATGCAGATCATTTTGTATGCAAAATTAATATCATGCTATGATTAGTAGATGGTTTGAAAAGCATTCTTGGAGGAAATTAAATACTAGTAGAGGGGTTTAGGGTTTATAAACTAGTACAGAAGAGAGATTTAAATGGAACTCTTTTTGGCATTGCAAATGCATTTTGTGAGTTCACCATTACTATTTTATCTCAGGAGAAGCTTGTAGTCAGTGAGACTCTTTTGTGTTGAGCAGTGTGCTCTAGGCAGTGCACCTTCCTGCATGTGCAGGCCCCTGTGTTATGTAATATCTTTCATATGGCCAGTGAATTGATATTGTGGGTCACAAATCCCACCATGGTTTTTCTTGTTTGAGGTTTTCCACGTATAAATTCTATGTGTTACTGTGTTCTTTCATGTGGGTGTTTTATTTACTTCATGTTATATGTTTCTTCATTTACCAGTTTATATGTGTATCTCATAAAAGGTTAAAATCTTGTAATACCGGTAAAACACTGATTCAGCCCCCTTTCTTAATGTTCTTGGATTCATTGTATTCCAACAATTCATATCAGAGCCTAGTACCTCAGAGGAAGTTTAACAACATGAGGAAGATCCTGAAACTGAACTCATTGAACATGGCTATGGAGAAGCAACTTGAGATGGCACTTGAGGATTATGATGCTGAAAGGCTAAAGAACTTAAAACTGTAAGATGAATTGAATTTTGCTAATGAATTCATTCTTGTTCTGCAAGAAAGGTTTTCGTATGCTCAAGGTAAGAGGAAGGAACTTTTGCAAAACTAGGATGATGAAGATAAAAATGCACTTAAAGAACAAATTTGAAGAATGTGGCAGATTGACTCATGAGAATAATCTATTGAGAACTGATTTGGTACAATCCTGAAATAATGAACAAGAGCTAGAGAGACAAATAATGACTCTGAGAGATGATCCAATTACTGCAAGTGAGTATAAATAAAAAATCAAGATTAGTGTTGTAGAGTTGGATGATTTATTGAAAAGACAAAGGCAGAGTGAAGATTCTAGAGGACTTGGATTTGTACAAGGCAAAAGCTCCAGTGCTGCAAATGAAGATCAAACAACTGGTATGCAAAACTCATCAGACCAGAGGAAACCTGTAAGACAATATAATGCTTACAAATTCAATGGTAGATGCTTTGTTTGTAATAAATTTGGGCATATGGCTAGACAATGTAGAAATAGAGAAAATCAAAACTACAATTCAATTCTCGGTCAATGCATAAATTACAAGAAATATGGTCATAAGTCAAAAGATTGTAGAATGAATGTTAAGTGTCATGCATGTGGAAATTTTGGACATTTGGATAATAAATTTAGGTCAAGGAATGACACCGGATATGTCAAATCAATTCAGAAGAACAATGTTACATGTTATGCATGCAACAAAATAGGTCATATTGCTAAGTACTGTAGAAGCAAGACTACACCGATTAGCAATGACAAATAAAATGAGAAAGGAAAGAAGAAGGTAGATGAAATACAACAAGACCACACCAAGAGATAGGTTAGAAAGTCTAAAGAACCAACTAGAGGTGTAAATACACCAGTAACAACACCATTAACTCCACTAGTAGAACGGAGCATTCCTACACCGATAGGAAATTCAACTAGTAACTGAGTCATACACCTTAGGGGTTGGAAAATTCATTCAAAATCTAGCATATTCCCTAAAGGAGATTTGGAAAGAGATCTAGAGAGTGATATTGATTATTGATGGAGGTTTATCTGGCATAAAATTGTAAAACTGGCATCCGGTATGACACATCGCTAAGCATTTATGACAGTGAAGGATTAGGGTTTACTCACTGATAAAAAGGGGAAAATGGACTCATTTTCACTCACTTAGCACTTGAGAAAACCAGAGCGAAGTGAAGGAAAATCACAGGTGATCAAGAGTGACCAAAGGCATTCCAACAAATTTCTAGCAGTTATCTAAGAAGTAATCAATATCTTTCCATCGACAACTATTATCCAGGTATTTCTTTGAAATGGCATCTGGATCATAATCTGCTCCTACTTTCATTGCAAATCCTACTATTATTGAGGTTAAGGATAGGCTTAGACCTATTTTCAAGGAAGTTCCCCAAATTGCAATGAGTGAAGACTCTACTAGTGCATTTTTTAGGATTCTCGATGGCATGGTTTATGTGGAAGATGCCAGGGCCTATATTCGCTGCACCTTGCAGGATTTAGCCATTGAGGAAATCAAGGGAATGTATTAATCTATGATACTAGGTAGCTCCAAAATAATCAAGCTAGAATATCAAATCATTGAATACCTAGGGTTAATCAGAATCTTGTATATTCTGGAATTCAAGGACAAAGTGATCAGATATGTCCTAAGCAAGGTCCATAATGAATTCATTTGGCTGGACCAGCCCCACATGATCACCAAAGAAGCAATTCAAGTGGTCACTAGCTTACCCAAAGTTGGATAGGAACCAAGAAAGAAGATCTCCAACACTGCAGTTGAGAAGCTCACCGACGTAACCCTTGATGGAAGGTCAATGAGGGTAAACACCATTAAAGATACAAATATGAAATTTGCCAGCATGATCATCAGCTACAAGGTAAGTCAATAAAGTCGATTGAACTTTGTTGCCAGTTCCTATATACATGTTGCATATCAAATGATAAAGAATAATGAAAAGTATGAATTTGTGTGAATGGTTGAGAATTGAATTAATGTTGAATCTTGTCAAAATAAAAGGTGTTAAGAAAGGAACTTTTCGGTTTGGCAATCTTATTTGTTGCTTGATGTTATACTTCATGAATGAGCTACCAGGTTTGGGAAGGATACGTTGGGCTCATGACATACCGGTAGGTATGCAGATCAAAGATGCAATCATAGATCTTGGTAGTAATAGGGATGAGAAGCTTTGGGGATACTTTAAATTTTTTCAAGAGAAAATGAGACTGAGCGAGAGAATCTCAAAACACATTGTGGAGAAATACTCCACTGATATTTTCTTTATGGTAAAAATAGATGAAACTCTCATGGAAACAATGGAACCTATAACAATATGGGTTATTGAATTGGGGTATGAAGTTGATGACAAAATCTTGGAGCTATATGCTAAAATGTTGATTTATTCTCCTTTGGATGATAAGGCTAAACACTTTGGCACTGCAGACGAGAAGGATTTTGAAGTTAAAACTAGCTTCAATAAGAAAAGGAGGGAAAAGAAAATAGACAAAATGTCTGCATTTGTGTTGGCATTTTTGATGATGTTGTTGTGATTGTGATTGATGGACACACACTTGCTTTGAGATCGCTTTTTGTATGTATGAGTTATGCTCAACCGGTATTTGTTCCAACTGGTATTATGTATTATAGTCTTTAGACTATCACTGTTTTGCATAAAGTGTTTACCGATCCCAAGTGGTATGAAGACATCAAGTGGTTCAAGGATCCCACAAAGGTACAAAGAAACAAAGTGGTTGTTATCCTATTTCCCAGTCTTCATTTTGCAAACTGGTAATTGGTAAAATGTGTGAACCAGTAGTCGGTAAAATATGTGAATCGATAATAGGTAAATGTATGAACCAGTATTACTCTGTGATGAGTTACCAACCGGTATTATTTTTGTGGAGTTATCATCCATTGACACTTTGGCCGTGATTTTGTGTCATGTTACCAAATGTGTCCAGATGCACTGAACCTAAGAACTTGCAATGTAATCCTATTGGACTGACATGAAATCAAATTCCTTTATAAGGACATCATGTCTAGGGTTTTAGATGTTGTCTGGGTTTTGTGTGGTTGATGAGTTTTTTGCATGTGCGATCATAGAAGAGGATTAGGTCTATGTGAAGAAATAGAGTGTGAAGATTTTGAAGACTAAAGTAATGCTGAAATGCATTAACAATGATCTATCAAGGATGTAACCAAGCATACTGTGCTAGTATTTAAATCACTCACTTGTCGATTACTCACATCTTCGACAAGTCTATAACCCTTAACCAAGTAGGCCTGGAAAAGCCTTTGTAAATCCTCTAATGAGGTGGTTCACAACTGTGGATCTGAAATCCTCTCACAAGGTAGTCTTTAATCGAACTTATCTCCTAACAAAGATTGAGATTCCTAACAGGATCTATTCTAGTAAAGAACATTGTATGACCTTAACCGGTCTAGTTACTATTCTACAGATAGTTACTTGTGAGTTTCATCTCACTGTGGTTTATTCCCATTTGGGTTTCCATGTCAAAATCTCTTATGTTATGGTGATTGTGCTTCTATGGGTGAATGCCTGATTTACTATTTGGTTTGCATTTGTGTTAACCAGTTTGTTAGTAAAACTGATATATGGGTTTACTGCTAAATTGTTTAAGTGTTTAAGTTCAGTATTTTTTGGTATACTAATTCACCCCCCCTCTTAGTATTCATCACTTGGTATCAGAGCCAACCTTTCTATAAGTCTAACCACTTGGAAGGAGATATGGGGGAATACACTATGAGGGAACTTACTCTTCATCTCACATAGACTGAGAAAGCCTTTGATGAACTCAAATTCAAATATAAGGCCTCTCTAGCAAAGAGAAGAGAGCATGCTGAGAAACTAATGGAGATTACTGAAAATAGTTCTTCTGATGAAGCAGACATGCAAGCCCTAGTTGAAGAAGTTGAAAAACTGAATGAATCTAATGCTAACCTAAGAAGGGAACTAGAAGGACTGACTATCAAAATGTGTCAAGAGATTGAGAACTGGAGGAAAGTTGAAGATCTGGTAAAACACAAAGATCATGAGATCTCCAAGCTGAAGCAAGAAATCAGTGCACTTAATGCTCATCTCCAAGAGAGTAAAGTGGAAGAAGAAAAAATGAAAGGTGAACTAAACATGGCTATTTTTGAGAAAGAACTCACTAAGTCAAAGGAAATACTTGCCAAATTCAATAAGAGCACTTTTAAGCTAGAACAAAAGCTTGAATCAGAAAAACTAGTGAAGAATACCACTGGACTTGGTTTTTCTAGTTATGAGGAAGGTGAGACCTCTGGAACAAAATATGGAGCATCAAACAAGCAAATGGCACCAAAGGATAAAGGTAAGAAAAGTTCAAACATGTTTTCTTTAATTGTCTCAAGGAAGGGCACAACCAATGTATGTAGAAGTAAGGCTTACAATAATTTTCCCTACTTTCTAAACAATAAGCCTAGATCCAATAGATTCAATGGTAATTATTATGCATGCAACAAATTTGGGCATAGAGAATCTGAATGCAGGTCTATTATACAAAACACTGGAAGATATCCTCAAAGGACTCAAGAAGTTTTTCCTGAATCCTCTGTGAACCGGAATCCAAACCGGTATAATGCCTATGACCATCAGTCAGGTGGTGGTGGCTATCAAGCGGCAACCAGTTGGAAAGAAACCTATTTGATTTGTCATGGTAGCAGTCACACTGTTGCAACATGCAGGAGGAAGAATGGTAGAATGAATAATGAACCATGGAGAACATGTGGAATGGTTTGCTATCATTGCAACAAACTGGGACACCCTACTAGAACTTGTAGAATGAGAAAGAACATATCAGATGATATACTAGTCACTCTAGAAGGAAAGATTAATGTTGAAACTATTAAAACAGATATGAATACAACATGGAAGAAGAAACCTGAAGAAGTGTCACAAGAAGAATTGGTTTTTGCACTTAGTGTGGAAGTCGCTGAACAAGAAAAGTAAGCTTCACAAAAGCTTAAGGGGAGAAAAATGGTGAAATGTTTCAAACCCCCAGTTTACATCGATAAAAGACCTTAACTGGTATGTGATACCTATCAATTGGGAGGAGACCAAAAATGGTAAAAGGCAAATTAGGGTTTATGCCCTAATGGTGGATCATTTATTATGGTAGGTGAAGAATTCATTTAAAAGGGATTTTCAAGTCATTTTCACTTATCATTTGTGAGTGAAGAAATTTTCAAGTGCAGAGAAACAAAAGGTGATTTGTCTCGCGATTCAAAGAGATTTAAAAACTTTGAAAGAAGAATCTAGAGATAATATCAATCAATCAGGTGAAGAACACAAAGCAGTAATCCAGCAACCAAAGTAGTGTGTGGTGAAGCTGAAGTTGCAAACCCTAAATTGTGGATTTCTGAAGGTATTTATCAAAAATTCTTGTTTATTATTTTATCATGGCTTTTGCATTGCACTCCAGTCCTATTGCACCTGATGATTCGGTAGATTTCATCGAACAAAAGGCGAAATACAATGCCCTATCCCAGATACCTACTGGTGTTATAGTTGAGGAAGGTATTTCAAATTATATTGATTGCAACATAGAAGACTTAGGATCTCTAGTGATCCATTCTTAGTTAAGTTTATTCTACGGGAAGGACAAGAAGATCAAACTAGAATATAGCATCTTGGAAAAGAAGAAGCTTCACAATGTAGTGTATTTTCTTGAAGAGTTCACTGATGATCACATTTGAATCATTCTAAGCAGAGTACATGGTGACAAAATGTATCTTGAGTGCACACATGACATCACACTAGAAGCTATTCATGCCATCATCGGTTTCTGTAACGTTGGAGATGTGCCAGCCCTAAGGAAAGTCATTAAGACATAAATGACCAAGCTCACCGATTCTGTGAGAAACCAATGGGGAATGATTGTCAATACAATCAAGGATGATCTGGTCAAATATGCTTGTATGGTGATAGGTTACCAGATGTTCTATGCTAGCAGAATTAACTATGTCTCTACTGTAGTGGTAAATGTCGCCTACAGGATGATCATGGAAGATGCCTCATTTGATTTATGCACCTATATGCAAAGGCAACTTCTGGTGAACCTAAAGTCAATTAAATAAGACAATGCCTTAAGATTTAAATTTGGACAACTGTTGGTAGGATTTTTTTTCTATTTTCAAGGCTATTTCCCAGGAGTCAGTGATATACAATGGTCTACTGACCAACTAGTTACCAAGAAAACCAAAGAGAGTCTACAAGCGGTAGGAACCGGTTATCCTGAAGTCTTGAATAAATACTTTGATGAGTTCAGACACAAGATGAGCCAAAGGGTGAGAATATCTGGTGATATTGTCAAGAAGTATGAAGAGGACATCTGCTTTATCACTAGAGTAGATGAGTGCATAATGGAGGTGGTTGAGCCTAGAAAAGAAGAAGTGGAGCCCATGGGATATGAGGTAATGTATGACATGCTAGATGGGTATGCCTCTACCCTACTTGCCTCACCTCTTGATCCTAAGAAGAAGAGAACTGACACCTATTTGGAGAGGGTAACACTGGTTAAAGAACCTTCAGTAAAGAAGGGAAAGGCAATACCATTTGTATCGGCACCGGTTACTTCAGCAAGTCTTAAAGTGATCAAGCGGTCACCGGCAAAGAAGAAATCAGAAGCTGCACCTGCCAAGGTCTTTGAAAGGAAGCGGAAAACTAAGAACACCTCATCAAACTTAGAGGATATAGAACCTGAGGTACAACCTAAAAAGACTAGGCAAATGAGGAAGAAGACAAAGACAACCAGCAATGAACTGACATCTTCAACACTGGTAAATATAGAAATTTCCTCTTACAAACCTTTGACACATTGTCAAAGACCTATAAAGAATATTAGGAGAAAGGTGTTAAGTGATTTAATAGACCATTTTGATGATTTTAAAGACAATGAAAAGGAGGAAGTTGAATAGGAAGTTATTCAATATTTATGTATTAATGACCGGCCGCCATCATAAATTAGATCTGTGACACCAGATTCTTTATATAATTCTTTAGATAGAAAATGGTGCATTGCCATACAAAAGGAACAAGAAATAAGAGAAGAAATAGTTGTACAATATTTTCCTGATGTGTCAAATTCAGAACTTTATGAAGTTATGGAAAAGTACAAAGGCCTCTTCTTCATGAGAAGAAGAAGACTCTTGTTATTGGAAGGGAAAGTCCTTGAAGTGGTAAAAGATACCCACTCGCATGCCAAAGCCGGTTTGAGGTTGCACCAAGTGTCTAAAGCCAACAAGAAGGCTGAGCAAGAACCAGAAACTAGAAAATTGGATGAGCTGTATGACAGTGAAGGAGAACTGGTCACTGAACAAGTGGACCCTATTGATATTGATGCTTTGGATGGTGAAAATGTCACTCTGGATGTAGCAAAGGACAAGGCTGACAAAGAGAGTGGAAAAAGAAAAATAGGACAAAGATAAGGTTGATAAAGTGGAAGCGGAGAAAGAGAAAAAGAATAAAGAGGAAGAGGAGAAGAAGCAAAAAGAAGAGGAGAAGAAGCAAAAGGAAGAGAAGAAGAAGAAAAAGGAAGAGGAGAAGAAGAAAGAGGAAGAGGAGAAGAAGAAAAAGGAAGAGGAGAAGAAGAAAAAGGAAGAGGAGGAGAAGAAGAAAAAGGAAGAGGAGAAGAAGAAATAGGAAGAGGAGGAGAAGAAAAAGGAAGAGGAGAAGAGGAAATAGGAAGAGGAGGAGAAGAAAAAGGAAGAGGAGAAGAGGAAATAGGAAGAAGAGAAGAATATAGAAGAAGACAAGTGGAAAGAAGAAGATAGAAAGAAGGAAGAAGAAAAGAGAAAGAAAGAAGAAGAGGAGAAAAAGAAGGCTGAAGAGGAAAAGCAAAGAGCCAAAGAGAAGGAGGAAGCGGAAAAGAGCACACAAGTAGAGACCCCTAAGGCAACCGATAGTCAAGCCAAACCGACTGACATTACCAGTCCCATTGACCTCCAATCTGGAAATGAAATAGACCTATTGCAAAGCATTAAGCTTGCCCAAGAGCAATTGGAAGCGCTAAGGAGGAAGAAGGAACAAGATGTTATTCAAACTGCAGTAGAAACTCTTACCAGTTTGATACCCGGTACCAACCTCCCCAGTACCGATTCCTCTCTGGTCCAACTAAACTTTTATGCACAGTTGTAGAGGACTAGGTGCAATGCCTAAAAGATGTTGCTGAAGCCTTTGCACAAAAGAAGCATCAAAAGGCACTGAAGACTTCCTTAGTGAAGAAATTAAATGAGCTCCGGTCAGAACTTTAGAAAGCACAAAAAGACATAAGAGATGCTATGGATGAGGGGAAATTACTGCTCAGTAAGATAATCCAACCCCATCTATTCTATGATGATGTGCTTGCTCAGAAAGACAAACTGCAATCTGATTTGCAGGCATATATATGCACCTTCAAGACGCCCTATGATTCCTTCACCACATTTGCGCAGACCGTTCATCGATTTCAACTCTAGACTACCAGAATAAAGTTGGAAATCACCAACCAGACTAGAGATTTGTAGGAACTTCAACTGGTTCTACTACCATGACTGCAAATACTTCAGAAGTGCTATCTCAATTTGGATGCCTTAATGATCACTCAAGAGATGAGTACCTTGGACGCCATGGAGGAATAGGTATCCTAGATGCAAACGGAAAGTGAGGTTGCTACCTCATTGCTTGAGTCATGGTCCTTATCCATGAAGACATTTATGCAGGATTTTAAATTAGTTTTTGATAAGTTTCACTCATTATTGTCATAAACATTTATTATTTTAATGATAATGAGAAATTGGGGTTATTCCGCAGTACTTTGTCATTGTTGGCAAAGGGGGAGTAGTATTCTGTATTTAAAATTTTGATGCATGTTATGTATACTTTCATGTTTATCTCTATAAGGAGTAGTATACATTGTCTTTTCTGCTAAAGGGGTAGTGTATATGCTTAGGGGGAGTAATTTTGATTATGGCATATTTTTGTTGTAAAACACTTCGATGTCAAAAATTTTCCTAAGTGTTGCCATCAATGCCAAAGGGGGAGATTGTTGCCATTTTTGATGATGTTGTTGTGATTGTCATTGATGGACACACACTTGCTTTGAGATCACTTTTTGTATGTATGAGTTATGCTCAACCGATATTTGTTCCAACCAGTATTATGTATTATAGGCTTTAGACTATCGCTATTTTGCAGAAAGTGTTTACCGATCCCAAGCGGTATGAAGACCTCAAGCGGTTCGAGAATCCCAAGTGGTTCGAGAATCCCAAGCGGTACAAAGAAACAAAGTGGTTGTTATCATTTTTCCCAGTCTTCATTTTGGCAAACTAGTAATTGGTAAAATGTGTGAATCGATAATCGGTAAAATATGTGAACCAGTAATAGGTAAATGTATGAACCGGTATTACTCTGTGACGAGTTACTAACTGATATTATTTTTGTGGAGTTATCATCCACCGACACTTTGGCAGTGATTCTATGTCATGTTACCAAATCTGTCCAGATGCACTGAACCTAGGAACTTGCAATGTAATCCAATTGGATTGACATGAAATCAGATTCCTTTATAAGGACATCATGTCTAGGGTTTTAGATGTTGTTAGGGTTTTGTGTGGTTGATGAGGTTTTTGCATGTGTGATCATAGAGGAAGATTAGGTCTGTGGGAAGAAACAAAGTGTAAAGATTTTGAAGATTGAAGTAATGTTGAAATGCATTAGCAATGAGCTATCAAGGATCTAACCAAGCATACTGTGCTAGTATTTAGATCACTCACTTGTTGATTAGTCACATCTTCGACAAGTCTGTAACCCTTAACCGGGTAGGCCTGGAAAAGCCTTTGTAAATCCTCTAACAAGGTGGTTCATAGCTGTGGATCTGAAATCTTCTCACAAGGTAGTCTTTAATCAGACTTATCTCCTAATAGAGATTGAGATTCCTAACAGGATCTATTCTAGTAAAGAACATTGTATGACCTTAAGCAGTCTGGTTACTATTCTACAGATAGTTACTTGTGAGTTTCATCTCACCATGGTTTTTCCCATTTGGGTTTCCACATTAAAATCTCTTGTGTTATGGTGATTGTGCTTCTGTGGGTGAATGCCTTATTTACTGTTTGGTTTGCATTTGTGTTAACCGGTTGTTAGTAAAACTTTATACCAGTTTACTACTAAATTGTTTAAGTGTTTAAGTTCAATATTTTTGGGTATACTAATTCACCCCCCCCTCCCCCCCCATCTCTTAGTATTCATCAATTTGTTCAAAATGTAATTCACATGATAGATACAGAACTAGATTCTGGATCTAAATTGGTAGATCAACTGGCAACGGCTACTGCTCCTGAGGTAAAGAGGCGTGAGAATTTCATTTCTTCTATCACTTCTAACTCTGATCCAGAGGATAATAAACCTCTTGCATTCAGAAGGGTACAAAGGAAGAAAGTTGACAAGCCTTTGGTAGAAGAGAAAAAGGTGGAACCAAGGGGGAAGCTAATAAGAAAAGTAACTACTGCATCCACATCTCCAGAAAGTAAACTTACTTAGAAGAGGTAGACTATTCCATCCGCTCCTCCAACCCCTAGCAAGAAGAAAAAGAGTGTGATAGATGAAGAAATTGAATCTGGTAATGTTACCATCATCCCCTAAATGACTTGTGCATAATTGATTGATGAGGTAACTAAAGATGGAATTTCGAAGAATGTGTGAAATTTCTATGAATATTTAGATGATAATGAACAAAATGAAATGGAAGAAGCATTTTTGTTACATTTAGACATATATAAGAAGGCTTTGGTAGAGATTTTGAAGGAAATTCCTTTATCATTGTATAATAAGTTAGATGCAAAGAGATTAAAGAAGTTGAACTTTTGAGTATGTGTGGTTCTATAAATAATGAGGAAATGAAAAGATGTATAGAAGTTGCAAATAGAATAATCTTTAGCAGCAAACCATGACAAATAAGCTTAATGATGGGTAGAGTCAATGAGATAATAAATGATACGAGATGTCATGCCCAAAATTTAGGGCAAAAACGGAACAAATTTTTTTTTTAAAAGATACTAATTTAATTAACAAGTTCACTCTTGCGACAAACGTTAAAGAAATTTTCATTATTAAACTCGAGCTAATTCCGAAACGAACTAAGCATCGATTAATCGTTAAATTTTAATTGCGGAAAACCTGCTAGTTAAATTCTACCTCCCAGAGATACTTAGACAAAAGGTTTATAAAATTAATCAAACTAAAGGAAATAGGAGAGGTATTTTAATTTTATCTCCCGATATGACTATATAGTCTTTTCAAATCTTTTCTTTAAATTCCTCTTCATAATTTATCCCAACATTAAAATCAGGATTCTATAAATATATATACATATATACATATTTGTATATGTATATATTTATATATTTATAATTTAATTACTTATTTAAAATACTCAAAAATTCATATATATATATATATATATATATATACCCATATATATATATGGATATTTATATATATATATTATATATTTGGCTAAGATGACAATATTTCAATTCAAAATTTAAAAACCATTATATCTTCCTAAATATTATTTCATAATGCTGCCCAACCCTAATTAGGGTTCTAATTTCTTATATAAACATTTTCTAAACCAAATAACATATTTATTTTTTTATTTAAAAACTAAACTACCCTAGCCCCTTTCGACCTAGGGTTTAATCCAATTTTTTTTTAACAATCTTTCTTTTTTGGCTGGGCCGAAGCCCTTGGCGGCCATGAAAAAAACATGATTTCGCAACTCACGGAGGAGGAAGGCAGGCCTGGCCGGGTGCGCACCACTGTGTGAGCGCACAGTGGGCGCCGCGGCACCACTGTGTGCCCACACAGTGGGCGCCGCTGGCGGCTCCACTGTGTGGCCACACAGTGGCGGCCGTGGCCGTCCACTGTGTGCCCACACAGTTGGAGCCGTGAGCGGCTCCACTGTGTGTGCACACAGTGGGCGCCGCGCGGTCGTCCACTTTGCGTACCACAGTGGAGTCCGCGGGGACCCAAAGTTTAATTTTAAAAAAAAAAAATAATATATAAAAAAAATATATATATATATATATATATAAATATATATATTTATATATATATATAAATATATATATATTTATATATATATATATATGTATATATATATATATATGTGTATATTTAAATACACATAACTTTTACATTCATAGTTAAAAGATGAAATTTAATTCAATATAAAATTTATATATATATTTTTTTTAAAAGAGAATTTTACATGCAAAATTTTAAACTAATATAATAAAGGAAAAGAAAACATTAAGTTTAATCAAAAACATATATATATATATATATATATATATATATATATATATATATATATATATATATATATATATATATATATATATATATATCTATAAAACAAGCTTTTAAATCAATGTTAACAAAAATACAATTTAATGTATATTACAAAGATACATTATACTTTTTTTGGAAATAAAGATATTCATTCATTATTTTTTTTTAATAAAATATTCACATAAAACAACTTTTTTTTTTTTTTTTTCCATTTAAAATACTTAAAAGCTTCCAGCATAAATAAACTTCTAATTTGCCTCAATTAAAAATACAGGTAAAATCTAAATGAAACAATTCTTTTATTTCTTTCCAAAATACAAGAAACTTTTGCATGCAACACAAAATATTTTTTTTTCTTTGAAATAAACCAAAAGTAGAAATATCAAGTTTTTCTTTTTTTAAAACATTTCCAAATATTCTACCAATTTACAGAATGTTTTCTCTGAATAGTCACAACAATAAAACTTCAAGTCTACTTTCACAAAATACAACTTGCTTCTCTTTTCTATGAATGAGGCATATTTCTATAACAACTTTAAACAAACATCTGCAACTGATTTCAAGTATCTTCAATAACAACCTTTTGTATCTCTTTCATGGTTCCTATTCTCTTTCCTCTGAATTTCCTGCATAATAGAAAACACAAATATGACCACGGAGTGCTCACCTCCCAGCCTAGGCTAACTGGTAGCCACCCCCGAGCTCAGAGAACCAATTCCTAGACGGGTAACAAACAGGCAAACACATAGAAACACAAAGCATACAAATAATCTAGACACTCTCCCAACCTGGCTTTCACAGCACCACACTCTGGTGGTGATCATTTTTCAAAGGGTGGTAGTGGACCAAATACCCTAAGGAGAATCTGCAAGTATGTAATAAACAAGAAGCCATCTCATGACACAAATGAAATATCAAGAATCTCAACCCCTAAATCCTTATGCCCCCCAAAGGCATTCTAGCATTATTACCCTCCTTATGACCCCCATTGCACAAACAAGCCATGCAACAAGGGTCACACCAAGATCCCTTGTGATCGCTCTCAAAAGAGAGTCTCTCACTCGAGGGCTGTCACTGCTACCACCCTCAAGATCCTCTTCTCTCCCAAGAGTAAGAGATCTTGAGAAAACTCCCAAAACACATTCATTCATAAAACAAAACACCAAAAGATTTTCAAACATCCATTTTCAAGAATACAGATTTCTCATTCAACAATTTCCAGACATAAACAAAGAAAAAGGCATTAAAAGTAAAAATTGAAACCAACCTTAATCTGCCCAAAGGTTATTATGATTTCTGATGAAGAGCTGCCCAATCCACAAATCTTTTTCCTTCTACCCTTATTCAATTTCCTCTATTCCATAACATTATTTTTCTTCTAAATTTTCTTCTGTCTCCAAAAATGGAGAGTGGGTGATTACCCTGCTATTCCCAAAAATCTTCCTTAAGAAGCTCTCTCACTGAGTTCTCACAAGATTCTCAAAAAAAAACAAAAAGAAGAAAGAAAGCAAAAATGCAAAAAGACTCTCCTTCCCAAAAGGAAAAATCTTGATTTGATTTCACTTCAATTTTCAATTTTCGCTCAACTCAAAAAAGCCAATTTTTAAAGTGTTAAAAAGATCATTATAAAGTAGAAACTTGCCTAAAATTACCCCTAACCCCTAGGTATACCTTATGGGCATTAGGAAACCCTATTAAACTACCCCTAGGTGTTCATTTAACCCATTTTAAACCCCTCTGAAGTTTATTTTCGGGTCAAACATAAGTTGACCACTCCAAATATTATATTCCCAAAGTATTTATGACAACACATTAATTTATTTAAGAAACTATAATAAAACACTTTCCCTCCAAGAGACAAAATAATTAAATTTAAATACACACGTGTCAAGTGACACAATTAAAACACTTTTACAAAAATAAAATATGAAGTTGTCTCTTGAGGTTTTTACACATTAAAATTTAATTAACACTCTAACACTCATGCAGCATATACAATTACGAATAAAATACAACACAAACGGGGTGTTGTCTCTCCAAATAGACAAACCTTGGCTTTACAAACATACATAGGTCTAGGTTTGATTCTCCGTAATTTTCCATGGTCACATGGTAAATTTCCTGCGCATCTCAATTTACACATTAGTACTTCCAAATATCCAATTATAATATAATTCAATAATATAACAATGCACATCATCAGTAGCATACAATTTTCATCTGCACAGATCAAATACAACTTTTATCAAGCAAATTCACATAAGCAATTTCATCCCAATTCACATAAACTAAACATACATCATGGTTATATATTCAGAGTAAAGTCCTGCAAAATCAATAATGACATCTAACATTGCAATATCATCCTATCTAACAATTATGTAGTGTTCTATCTCATAAAGCATGTAAGTAAATCATCAAATCATAGCAATGTTATCCAAGTCCTGAAATCATATAAATTCTAAGTCTCAAAATGCATCAAAATAAAGTATCCATAATAGTCTAAAATATAAAATCCACTGAATGTCAGACTGAGTCGAGGTGAGGCCTCACATCCTCCCCCTCTAGGCATGAAGTTCCTCTTGGAGTTCATCAAAGAGGTGAGGGTACTCTGATCTCATACGTGCTGCATCCTCCCATGAAGTCATAACCTCATCATAACAATCCCACTGGACCCTAACCTGGTCCAGCTCTCGACCTCGAAGGGCCAATGTCCGGCGTGCCAAAATGCGAATGGGCTCCAAAGCTAGCTACCCGTCTGACTCCACCTGCAAGGCATCCCAATCTAAAATGTGAGACTCATCATAGATATACTTTCTCAAAACTGAAACATGAAACACATCGTGGATGCGTGACAGGCTAGGTGGCAAAGCTAAATGGTAGGCAACTGGGCCTATCCTCTCGAAAATCTCAAAAGGTCCAACAAAGCGAGGTGCGAGCTTAGAACCCTTTCCGTAACGGATCGGACTCTTATGCGGTCGCACTCTCAGGAAAACTCTGTCTCCAACCAAGTAACTATGATCTATCCTCTTTGCATCGGCATACTTCTTCTGTCTATCTTGAGCCTCTCTGAGATGCTGCCTAATCAAATCCACCTGCTGTTCCATATCCCGAACTAACTCAGGACCAATAGCAACTCTATCCTCTATGCGATCCCAACTCAAGGGCGTCCTGCAAGGCCTGCCGTATAGTGCCTGGTAAGGTGGCATCCCCAAAGAAGTGTGATGCCCATTGTTATAGGCAAACTCCACTAAAGGAAGATACTCCTCCCACCGGGTCTGATGATCCATGACGTACATACGAAGCATATCCTCTAACACCTGATTGACCCTCTCTGTCTGACCATCTGTCTCCGGGTGATAGGCTGTACTGAAATTGAGCTTGGTGCCCATAGCTACCTGTAATGACTTCCAAAAGGTGGAAGTGAAAAGAGAATCCCTGTCAGAAATAATCTTGCGGGGTACGCCATGTAGTCTAATAATGTCTCACAAGAACACCTGTGCTACTGCTGGAGCTGTGAATGTAGTACGAACTGGTGAAAAGTGAGCTACTTTGGTCAACTTGTCAACTGTCACCAAGATAGCATCATGGCGACGAGAAGACATAGGGAGACCAATGATGAAATCCATGGATATAGTATCCCACTTCCACTCTGGTATAGCATGAGACTGAAGCAACCCACCTGGATGGCGGTGCTCCGCCTTTACCCTCTGACACTCGAGACACCGAGCTACTATCTCAGCAATGAGCTGCCGCATTCCCGGCCAATGATACAACTGTCTCAAGTCTGCATGCAACTTCTTAACCCCGGGATGCGCTGCATAAGGAGCTCTATGAGCTTCTGAGACAATGAACTCTCACAACCCTCCAGAGGAAGGTACATAAATGCGCCCTCTGTGGCGTAACAGTCCATCAGACTCCAAAGAATAATCCACAAATTTCCCTTCTAGAGTAACCTGAGAACGTAATACCTGACATACCTCTGCATACCATCCATCCTCTGACAAGTGTCGTAGTATACGGTCTCTCAAGTCTGATCCCATGGATATGGTGCAAATCTCATGACGTCTCGTACTCAAAGCATCTGCAACTACATTTTCCTTTCCTTTGATGTAGTGAACGTCAAAATCATATTCGCACAAGAACTCCATCCATCTCCTCTGACGTGCATTAAGGTTCGGCTGAGTGAAGATGTACTGAAGACTCTGATGATCTGAATGCAACTCGAAGTGATGTCCTAAAAGGAAGTGTCTCCACCTCACAAGTGCATGCACTACTACTGCGAGCTCAAGATCATGAGTGGGATAATTAAGTTCATGAGTCTTAAGTTTCCTAGACTCGAAAGCTATGGCCCTACCACCCTGCATAAGAACTGCCCCTAAACCCTCTAGGGAAGCATCTGTATAGACCATGAAATCAGCTGAAGGATCTGGTACAACAAGGATAGGAGCGCTAGTAAGTGCCTTCTTGAGTTCCTGAAAGGCCTTCTCGCACTTCTCTGTCCACTCAAATTTCTTCCCTTTACGCTGAAGAGAGGTAATAGGGTGTGCGACTCTGGAGAAACCCTCGGCAAAATGTTGGTAATATCCTGCTAAACCCATGAAACTCCTGACCTCTATCACACTGGTAGGCGCTGGCCAATCCATAATAGCCCTAATCTTTGATGGGTCAACTAAGATCCCATCACCGGAAATAACATGTCCAAGGTACTTGACCTCAGATCGAAAGAAAGCACACTTCGATAGGCTGCCAAACAACTGGTTATCCCGCAAACACTGCAATACCTGTTTCAAGTGCTCCTCATGCTCCTGCTCATTCCGAGAATAAATCAGTATATCATCGAGGAACACAATAACAAAATGGTCCAGAAAGGTACGGAACACCCCATTCATGAGGCTCATAAAAACTGCTGGGGCATTCGTAAGTCCAAAGGGGACTATGGTAAACTCATAGTGACCATATCTAGTGTGAAATGCAGTCTTGTGGATATCACTTTCCACTATTCTCAACTGATGGTATCCTGACTTCAGATCTATTTTGGAAAAGACTTTGGCACCCTGAAGCTGGTCAAATAAATCATCAATCCTGGGCAAAGGATATCGGTTCTTGATGGTTACTTTATTTAGCTGCCGATAATCCATACACAATCGGAGAGATCCATCCTTCTTCTTAACGAAGATAACTGATGCACCCCACGGGGATACGCTAGGATGGATATGACCCTTCTCAAGAAGTTCCTCAAGCTGAATTTTAAGCTCATTAAGCTCATTTGTGGTCATTCTATAAGGTGCTCTAGAAAATAGCTCGGCTCCTGGTACTAGGTCTATATAAAAATCAATCTCTCTGTGGGGAGGCATTCTCGGTAACTCTAAAGGAAATACATCTGAATATCCCTTAAGGATAGGATGGTCATCGAGCGATGTTTCTTTTTCCTCCTTTTCCTCTCTGTCACTTATGGTGATAGCAAAAAGCTGACATCCCTTCCGCTTAAGCTGCATTACGGAGATCATACGAAGAGACACGGGCCTCCGAATCCCGGTGATAACTATGGGCGAACCATGATCATCCTCACACTCGATCTTTTTCAGGCAGCAATCCATCTTGGCTCTGTGGGCATAAAGCCAATCCATGCCAAGTACGATTCCATAAGATCCAAGTGGAGTCACTCTAAGGTCTACTAAAGTGGTGGTCTTGCCAATCTGCAGCTGACATGCCCTAACCTCTGATTCCACTGACACTCTAGCACCTGAAGCTAATTCCACTTCCCAACTGACACCCTGCCTAGTTGCCACTAGCCCGCAATGCTCCACAACCGATGGAGATATAAAGGAGTCAGTAGCTCCTGAATCAAACAAAATAGATACATTGTTACCTCTGATTATACCTGAAGATTCAATAACCGTGGCCTGATGATCAGCCTGGCAGTTGTCAACCGCTGCGAATACTCTATGGGACCTGCCCATATCACCAACTGTCGGCTCTGAAGCAGCCATCCGTTGACTCCCTGCTACCTGTCCCTTAGGGCAATCCCTCACCAAGTGCCCCATGGCTCCACAAGTAAAGCAAGCACCCCGTGCCTAGAACTGGGCACCCTGAGGCCTAGAAAAAGCCTGACCTCCTGTCCTACTGGATCCGCTGTACCCACCCCTGGAGGACTGCTGAGTCCTTGCCGGCTATGTGTACTGCCCCTATGCTCTCTGATCACGTTTCTGTCCCTGAGTCTACCATTGTTTGGGCTTGGAGCCCTACAGATACTGTGGAGGCTTCTGCCTCTGGTTCTGTGGTGTCTGTTGTGGAGGAGGGGGTTTGGAGAACCCCTGAGAATTTCGGTTGTTCCCCTTCCAATGTGGTTTCTGGAATCCATAAGTCTAAGGTGTGGGATTTCGGTTCTGATACCGATCCCTATTGTCCTATGGTCTAACCTAAATTTCCTCGGCAATCAGTGCCTTCTCTACAGCAACCCGAAGGCTCTCTGGAGCGGACATCCTAACAGGCCCGGCTATACCGGCATTCAATCCCCTGATGAAGCTGTTTACAAGAAGTTTCTCATCCTTTAGATAATCTAGATATGGCAACAACTCAAAGAATTTACTCTCATACTGGGTTACTGACAAGCCTTTTTGTTGGAGATCATGAAATTCGTCTATACGACGCTGCCTGAAGTGCTCTGATAGGTACCTCTCACAGAACCTCTCTGTGAATATCTCCCAAGTGAGTGTATCAGGAACTAATCCGCATTTGTACTCTTCCTGTCTCCACCAAGTGGAGGTTGTCCCTCTCAGAAGATGAACTGCAACACGTGCTTTCAAGTTGCTCTCATAAGAACGCAACGCAAAGCACCTCTCAAGACTCAGAAGTCATGCCTCGCCCTCTACTCCATCTGTAGAACCTCCGAAGGATGGTGGTTGGAGGCGCATGACCTCCCTGATGAGATCCCCTACATCTTGACGGCCTCTCTCAAAATAAACTGGTTCCACCATAGGAGGTGGTCCTGGCATATGCACTGATTCTGGCTCATTACCACCCTGACTCTCTACAGGAATCGGAGCTGGGCTCCTGCTTCGTTCTCTATCAACAGATCTATGACTCCCAGAGTCATGACTCCTAACCTGAGGGTTCTCTGCTGGGATCCTTTCCTGAACAATGCCAATAAGATTCTGAATGGCTGCTGGGTTCTCCTCTGGAACTGATGCCTCCCTCTCTTCCTCATCGTGTGCTATGCGCTCACGTCTAGGACCCCGTCCGCGCTTGCGAGCTTGTCGCGTCAACGGAGGCATCCTAAGAGGAAAATAAGACAAAAACAATTAATTTATTTCTTTTAGAATTAAATTTATTTAAATGCAAAATTCCATTTAACAAAATAATTTTTTAAATAAATTTAAGGCGAAACGTAAGTGAGTAAGGCTCCTAGTGTGGAAACTTGGCTTTGATACCAAAATGTCATGCCCATAATTTAGGGCAAAAACGGAACAAATTTTTTTTTTAAAAGATACTAATTTAATTAACAAGTTCACTCTTGCGACAAACGTTAAAGAAATTTTCATTATTAAACTCGAGCTAATTCCGAAACGAACTAAGCATCGATTAATCGTTAAATTTTAATTGCGGAAAACCTGCTAGTTAAATTCTACCTCCCAGAGATACTTAGACAAAAGGTTTATAAAATTAATCAAACTAAAGGAAATAGGAGAGGTATTTTAATTTTATCTCCCGATATGACTATATAGTCTTTTCAAATCTTTTCTTTAAATTCCTCTTCATAATTTATCCCAACATTAAAATCAGGATTATATAAATATATATACATATATACATATTTGTATATGTATATATTTATATATTTATAATTTAATTACTTATTTAAAATACTCAAAAATTCATATATATATATATATATATACCCATATATATATGGATATTTATATATATATATTATATATTTGGCTAAGATGACAATATTTCAATTCAAAATTTAAAAACCATTATATCTTCCTAAATATTATTTCATAATGCTGCCCAACCCTAATTAGGGTTCTAATTTCTTATATAAACATTTTCTAAACCAAATAACATATTTATTTTTTTATTTAAAAACTAAACTGCCCTAGCCCCTTTCGGGCTAGGGTTTAATCCAATTTTTTTTTAACAGTCTTTCTTTTTTGGCTGGGCCGAAGCCCTTGGCGGCCATGAAAAAAACATGATTTCGCAGGTAACGGAGGAGGAAGGCAGGCCTGGCCGTGCGCGCGCCACTGTGTGAGCGCACAGTGGGCGCCGCGGCACCACTGTGTGCCCACACAGTGGGCACCGCTGGCGGCTCCACTGTGTGGCCACACAGTGGCGGCCGTGGCCGTCCACTGTGTGCCCACACAGTGGGAGCCGTGAGCTGCTCCACTGTGTGTGCACACAGTGGGCGCCGCGCGGTCGTCCACTGTGCGTACCACAGTGGAGTCTGCGGGGACCCAAAGTTTAATTTTTTTTTTTTTAATTTAAAAAAAAAAAAATAATATATAAAAATATATATATATATATATATATAAATATATATATATATATATATATATATAAATATATATATATATATATATATATTTTACATGCAAAATTTTAAACTAATATAATAAAGGAAAAGAAAACATTAAGTTTAATCAAAAACATATAAATATATAAATATATATATATATATATATATAAATTCATCTATAAAACAAGCTTTTAAATCAATGTTAACAAAAATACAATTTAATGTATATTACAAAGATACATTATACTTTTTTTGGAAATAAAGATATTCATTCATTATTTTTTTTTAATAAAATATTCACATAAAACAACTTTTTTTTTTTTTTTTCCATTTAAAATACTTAAAAGCTTCCAGCATAAATAAACTTCTAATTTGCCTCAATTAAAAATACAGGTAAAATCTAAATGAAACAATTCTTTTATTTCTTTCCAAAATACAAGAAACTTTTGCATGCAACAAAAAATTTTTTTTTTCTTTCAAATAAACCAGAAGTAGAAATATCAAGCTTTTCCTTTTTTAAAACATTTCCAAATATTCTACCAATTTACAGAATGTTTTCTCTGAATAGTCACAACAATAAAACTTCAAGTCTACTTTCACAAAATAAAACTTGCTTCTCTTTTCTATGAATGAGGCATATTTCTATAACAACTTTAAACAAACATCTGCAACTGATTTCAACTATCTTCAATAACAACCTTCTGTATCTCTTTCATGGTTCCTATTCTCCTTCCTCTGAATTTCCTGCATAATAGAAAACACAAATATGACCACGGAGTGTTCACCTCCCAGCCTAGGCTAACTGGTAGCCACCCCCGAGCTCGGAGAACCAATTCCTAGACGGGTAACAAACAGGCAAACACATAGAAACACAAAGCATACAAATAATCCAGACACTTTCCCAACCTGGCTTTCACAGCACCACACTCTGGTGGTGATCATTTTTCAAAGGGTGGTAGTGGACCAAATACCCTGAGGAGAATCTGCAAGTATGTAATAAACAAGAAGCCATCTCATGGCACAAATGAAATATCAAGAATCTCAACCCCTAAATCCTTATGCCCCCCAAAGGCATTCTAGCCTTATTACCCTCCTTATGACCCCCATTGCACAAACAGGCCATGCAGCAAGGGTCACACCAAGATCCCTTGTGATCGCTCTCAAAAGAGAGTCTCTCACTCGAGGGCTGTCACTGCTACCACCCTCAAGATCCTCTTCTCTCCCAAGAGTAAGAGATCTTGAGAAAACTCCCAAAACACATTCATTCATAAAACAAAACACCAAAAGATTTTCAAACATCCATTTTCAAGAATACAGATTTCTCATTCAACAATTTCCAGACATAAACAAGAAAAAGGCATTAAAAGTAAAAATTGAAACCAACCTTAATCTGCCCAAAGGTTATTATGATTTTTGATGAAGAGCTGCCCAATCCACAAATCTTTTTCCTTCTACCCTTATTCAATTTCCTCTATTCCATAACATTATTTCTCTTCTAAATTTTCTTCTGTCTCCAAAAATGGAGAGTGGGTGATTACCCTGCTATTCCCAAAAATCTTCCTTAAGAAGCTCTCTCACTGAGTTCTCACAGGATTCTCAAAAAAAAACAAAAAGAAGAAAGAAAGCAAAAATGCAAAAAGACTCTCCTTCCCAAAAGGAAAAATCTTGATTTGATTTCACTTCAATTTTCAATTTTCGCTCAACTCAAAAAACCCAATTTTTAAAGCGTTAAAAATATCATTATAAAGTAGAAATTTGCCTAAAATTACCCCTAACCCCTAGGTATACCTTATGGGCATTAGGAAACCCTATTAAACTACCCCTAGGTGTTCATTTAACCCATTTTAAACCCCTCTGAAGTTTATTTTCGGGTCAAACATAAGTTGACCACTCCAAATATTATATTCCCAAAGTATTTATGACAACACATTAATTTATTTAAGAAACTATAATAAAACACTTTCCCTCCAAGAGACAAAATAATTAAATTTAAATACACACGTGTCAAGTGACACAATTAAAACACTTTTACAAAAATAAAATATGAAGTTGTCTCTTGAGGTTTTTACACATTAAAATTTAATTAACACTCTAACACTCATGCATCATATACAGTTACGAATAAAATACAACACAAACGGGGTGTTGTCTCTCCAAATAGACAAACCCTGGCTTTACGAACATACATAGGTCTAGGTTTGATTCTCCGTAATTTTCCATGGTCACATGGTAAATTTCCTGCGCATCTCAATTTACACATTAGTACTTCCAAATATCCAATTATAATATAATTCAATAATATAACAATGCACATCATCAGTAGCATACAATTTTCATCTGCACAGATCAAATACAACTTTTATCAAGCAAATTCACATAAGCAATTTCATCCCAATTCACATAAACTAAACATACATCATGGTTCTACATTCAGAGTAAAGTCTTGCAAAATCAATAACGACATCTAACATTGCAATATCATCCTATCTAACAATTATGTAGTGTTCTATCTCATAAAGCATGTAAGTAAATCATCAAATCATAGCAATGCTATCCAAGTCCTGAAATCATATAAATTCTAAGTCTCAAAATGCATCAAAATAAAGTATCCATAATAGTCTAAAATATAAAATCCACTGAATGTCAGACTGAGTCGAGGTGAGGGCTCACACGAGAGATGGTTGGGCTAAATTCTTCCAAAAGAATCCTGATTTCCTTACTTCTCAAGAAGAATTTTCTAAGGCAACAACTCCCACCATTCTGGACAGATCTAAAGGGAAAGGAATTTTGGGAAGTTCAGATCAACTTTTGAATGAATTGATAGATAATCCTAAAACTAATGCGAGTGTACAGACTAACACTGACAGAGACAACATTTGTATAGTCTATGAAAGATAATATAGATAATGTATAGGATACTGATAATATTGTGGATAATACTCTATCGGCAGTAATCGATACTACACCAAGTGGCGAAGCCACCGGTGCAAAAGATGATGAGAAAAAAGATACACTGAGAGAGGATAAAGAAAAGGAAATTGTTAAGACACCCAGTACCATACTGATAGTTGATTCCCTTGAAATTTTTTTGGCAATTGACACTTTTTAGGTTGAGAAAAAATCGATCACAGAGATGAGTCCCACAGAGCTAATGATGATTACTATTCAAAAAGCTAATGAAGGAAGGATTTGCAGACAAAGGAATAATTGATCAATCAATAATAGTTTTGCATAGAGTGATTCCTAATTGTATGATTGAAAATGAAGCAATCACTTCTGGCAAGCTTAAGGCATTGACAGAGCACACATCTAAAAACTTTCAATCATTACAATAGATTTATGACCGGCAAGCACTTGAAAGATTTACTCTGGCTAAGAAAGCCGCTTTTGACAAGATTATTGAGATAGAGAAGAGGAAGGTTGAAGAGAAACTTATAGTTATTGAAATTTCATTGAAACAATGTAGTAACATCTACAGGGTCTATTGTAATATAGAAATTCTTACAACAAATGTAGATAAGAGGATAAAAGAGTTACATGAACAAATTGCTAATATTGCTAATTCTTTTGATGGACTAACTTCACTTACAAAATCAATTGATGGACAAATTTTGACTTTGGAGAACCAATTTTTTTCTTTTGAAAAGGAAAGAGACAAGATTATTCAGAGAGAAAGGAGTCTCAGAGGTTTGGTGAGTCCAAGATTGGATTCACTTGGTGTACATAAGAGGGAATGTATAGATATGCTTGCGAAGCCCACACTGATAGAAGTCACTCAGAATGAAGCACTTGCACATTTACTGAGTGGACTTGTATCCATATCTAAAACATTCAAAAATGGTTGGGATACCTATATACAGTTGCTAGAGAAAGCTTACCTAGAAATATTGAAATTGGTCAAGCTCCAGTAAAGTAATCTGTAACAATTATTTCAATTATTTCACTAGTCTTTGGCATTGATTCCAAAGGGGGAGTGTATATTATGTGAAAAAAATGTAAATAATCCTAGGGGGATCATATCAGACAGAGTATATTACAAACATAGTCAATCAACTCAGGGAGAGCACGTTTCAGTTGAACCGACAAGGAATCCATTTTTCACATGAGTGTTACCATCAATGCCAAAGGTGGAGATTGTGGCAATTGACACTCATTGGATTCATACGTTGTCATTGATGGAAACAAGATTCTATACAAGGCATATACCAGTAGATATTGGTAGTTGGAGGCATACACTGGTAGATACCAGCATTGGAGTATTTAGGGTCATCACTAGCATCGACACTACCATCCAACACTTCAGTGTAGATGACATCAGTCTGGGATCCAAAAGGTTTTATTTGTAAAATTATTTTATAATTATTAGGTCTAATATTGAATATATTTTTTATTGTAAGCCAAAATTATGCATATTGTTTGTAAAGGGTATATAAGTCTGTCTATTATGTCATTTTGATATATGAAAAGGAAGTAGAATAGAGTGATGTGAAGGATATGTATATAGATCATTTTGTATGTGAAAGTAATATCATGCTATGATCAATAGATGGTTTGTAAAGCATTCTTGGAGGAAAGAAGATACTAGTAGAAGGGTTTAGGGTTTATGAACCTGTACAAAACAGAGCTTTAACCATAACTCTTTTTGGCATTGCAGATGCATTTTGTGAATTCACCATTGCTATTTTATCTTAGCAGAAGCTTGTAGTCAGTGAGACTCTTTTATGTTGAGCATTATGCTCTAGGTAGTGTGTCTTCTTGCATGTGCAGGCCTCAATGTTGTGTAATATCTTTCATATGGTCAGTGAATTGATATTGTGGGTCACAAATCCCACCATGGTTTTTCCTCTTTGAGGCTTTCCACGTATAAATTCTATGTGTTATGGTGTTCTTTCATGTGGGTGGTTTATTTACTTCATGTTATATGTTTCTTTATTTACCAGTTTATATGTGTATGTCATAAAAGGTTAAAATCTTGTAATACCGGCAAAACACTGATTCACCCCCCCTCTCAGTGTTCTTGGATTCATTGTATTCCAACAATTATAACTTTCTTCAAGAATAAGAACTCACATATCATCCTAGACCAACATAAGGTCTATTTTAGGGGGGATTTCATTTAAATTGTTTTAGGAGGTTATTGCCCAAGCCATGATCCTTTCCTTGGAGGGAAGAAGATGGAAGAAGACTAGCCATGTTGCTAACAATGATAGCCTCAACAAATTCCTTAAGTAGAAGGAAGGCCCTGTAAAGCTGCAAGATGACTTTGGAACTAGGTATGCCTCATGTTCATGAAGTATTTTACCCTTCAAGGTCATGATAAGGTTTTTAATTACTATCATATGCCTTTGCTAAATAATTTTAGGAAAATGATACTATTTGTTTTCCCTTATATTTTCTCTACTCTCTTGAAATCTCCACTAAGGAAGCTTCGAACCAAAAAATTGAAGATAAAAGTCCTATTCCTCTTCACCAAGGCCTAATTTAAAGAATCTCCTCTTACCATTCAACTTTAGCCCCCCCAAGAAATATTTATTTTTGAAACCCCTCTTTATACTTCCCCCACTCTTTCTATCTTTGCAAGACGACTTGCTTCCCCCAAAAAATTGTCTCTTAGGTGATGCCCTTTTCTCAACCCATTCCTTCCTCCTCTATAACTATCACATGACTTAATCCTGCCATGTTTTCCTCACCTACCCTTAGCACTCTTAATGAGTGAAAAATTAGATGTTCTAAGGGGAAGAGTTAAACCATTGGTAAATGGAAGTGATCTCTAAAGAAAATGAGAAAGAGGACCCCAATGTTTGAATTGAAAGGAGGAGGAGATTGCACATGATTGCCTTCGATGAGGCGGGCAATACAAAGGGAAACAAACAAACTACCAATAAGTATAAAGAAGAAATTAAGGAGGGTGATGGTGAGAATAAGAGTTTAGAGAAGACTTATGAGGTGGACACGATGACTAGGGATGCTTGGGTTGGTGATGACTTGGGGATGGATTCTCAGGATATGAAAGTAGATAAGTTGGAAACTACAAAAGAGCTAGAGAAGGTGGACCCTGCCAAAGAGCTAGTAAAGGTGGACCTTGCAGATCAGCTAGAGAAGGAGGATCCTTTTGAAGTGTTGGGACTAAATATTATGGATGAGGGAGACAATGAGAGGGAAGGGGATAGATTGGCTAGCACAGTGAAGCGAGAAGACAAGGGGAGGAAAGGGATTGCCAAGAAGAAAGGGGCGAGGAAAGATGAGAAGAAGAGTTGTCAATCTACTAAAGATGTACAAACCCTAAAGGCAAACAAAAATGATGAGATGGGTGGCCAGCCAATGGAGGGTGGGCTAGATGCCTTGAAGCTAGAAGTTCAAGAGCTGAGAAACAAGCTGGAGAGCCAAGGGGTGAATGTGGAATTGCAATCCTTAAATATGAAAATGAGGGAATTGAAGAACAAATGGGACACTCATGACAAGTAGCTTATGATCATAAATGATTTTTGCATAAGGGTTATGCATAACTCGACAACCACCATTTGTCTACAATAGGATAAGGCCTTGGGAGAGGAGGATGAAGATAATGACTCTTGCAAGGATCTCTTCAAGTTTCTCATAGATGACTAAGACAATATCCTCAAATAGGTTGGGTTATGAAAGTCTAGTCCCTACGTCTAGGAGTTTCATTTTATGGCTTTGGACTTATAGGGTTCTATCCCTTGTTGATGTTAATTTTAGCATTGTTATTTTGTTTAGGCTTTCTACTTATATTCTTGGTATCTTTTTGTAGTAAATGAGATACTAATATTGAACACCTTTGGGCTATGTTAAGGGATAACGCCATAGTTTTCAATACTTTTAATATCAAAAATATCATTGAGAATGATCTTATTCCAAAAATAAATCTTCATACTAATAGTTAACCTAATCGCATTAGTTTCCTTAATATGAGTAATAATCCTTTTTTAGTATTAGCTATAATAATAGTCTTTGATTCCTAAGGGATTTATTAAATCCACAATGTAAAGTATTTCTATGTAACCAAGTACTCTCTGTTGGTATCTTGGTATGGTTTTTCCATTGATGTCAACACCTACTAAATACACCTACTTTGGAGATCTAGCAACATTCACCGGCAAGCAGTAATGTGTGCAACAGTTACTGGTATATGATCAACTGACAGGATATAATGTTCACCGGTACCTCAAATGACATGGAAGACACTTGGTAATGTCGAAGACATCATGTGGACACTTTATTTTGAAGTAATAATCATTGGTATATTCATATTTGCATATTTTCTTTTGCCGGCAAATAGGTCCAGGTTATTTAGGGTTACACCGACAGGTTTATCATTTTCAGATCAACATGGCACGCTATGGAGATGATTTATTATTGTTGTAAATGCATTAAGATGACATGATTAATTGGTTATTGCATCAGATATTATATTATTTGTAAAATGTTTTTATTGTAATATCTTGTAGAGCCGACCTACTAAAATTGGTCTTAGGGTATGGTATAAATGTAAGATCTTATTTGTAAGATCAAGTGTGGAATGCAAAAAAGATTTGAGTGAAGGTATATGCGAGATCAAGTAGAGGCATACACGAAGACATCATCTGAAGGTGAAGTTAGGTTTTTGTAGAAGCATATCAGCATTACACCAGTATTGAATTCAGCATATGAAGATGCGATTTTGTATAGTATATTATTATTGGATTTAACCATCCAACTATAGTCAGTGTGACTCCCATTTGTGATTGAGCAGTGAGCTCTAGGTTGTTGGCCTTTCTGCATGTGCAGACCCCTCTTTGTAGACTTACTATCTACAGTAGTATCATCTGATTGTGGGTAAGGTTTCCCACCGTGGTTTTTCCCCTTACAGGGTTTCCACGTACAAATATTGGTGTCATGTGTTGTGGATGACTTTGTGTTTATGTTTCATGTATTAATTCTTATCGGTATGGCAATTTACTATTAATACTGTCTACCAGCATACTTAACTGGTTTACCGGTATTAAGCATTAAGTTGGTTAATAAGTATTTGGTTTGAATTTATTAGACAACTGATTCACCCCCCCGTCTCTCAATTGTCTCTGGGACCTAACAATTGGTATCAGAGCTTAGTCCTCTTTTTTGCAGAAGTTTAACAACCTGAGGAGATCCAATGTCTACTAATTATTTCAGAAAGGATATTCCTAAACTTGATGGAACAAACTATGGGATATGGAAGATCAGAATGGAGACACATCTAAATTACATTGGTAAAGACATCTGAGAAGTTACTAAGAATGGTTATATTGTTGCTATAGCTGGTCAGACTGCTCCAACTACTTTAGCTATTGCAAAGCAAGAGAAGCACTCTTGAGCGCATTATCAGATCAACAAATCATGAGATTATTAGATAGGTCGACTGCTAAAGCTATTTGGGATCATTTGGAAACACTGAATGAAGGAGATTCCATAGTAAAAATTGCAAAACTTGAAAGCTTCCGAGTCAGGTATGAACATCTGAAAATGGAAGAAGATGAAAGGATTCCTGCTTTTATGGAAAGAGTAAATGAAATTGTTTTGGGTATCAAATGTTGTGGAGGAACCTTGAGTGAGGATAAGATTGTTTCAAAAATATTAAGAGGTTTGCCACTGGCATATAAAAATAAGGTTACTACTATAAATGAGTTGAGAACAATGCCTAATACATCACTAACTAGGGATACATTGATTGGAAAACTTTCAGCTTTTGAAATTGAGGAATCTGGTCCTATTGCTACTATACAAACTGATTTGGCCTTCAAAGGATCAACATCATCTACTCCATCTTTTGACAAATCAGACTGGAGATCCTTTTATGCAAGAGAACTTGAAGAAACCAGGAATGAGAATGAAGAGCTTGAAGAACTTGAAGCACTATTGCAAGAAAAATGCCAAAAGGCCCAATTGGAAGTAAGTATGAAGGTAAAGCACCCTTTAAATGTTTTAACTGCAATAAGATTGGTCATATGGCTTCAAGATGCCTTGATAGACATGCTAGACTAAGAGAAGAAGCTAGAAGAACATACAAACCTAATCCTGAATATCAGAGATATAGATTTAAGAAAAACAAAGATAAATCTTGTTACATTGCTGATGAACGTGTGACTAATGATTCTGATGAGGATCCAACAGACAATGGATGGGTCTTTGTTGCTATAACAAAAGATCAACTGGCACCTATTGCTCAACCAGTAGAACAAGCCCTAGTAGCTAAAGTTGAATCAAATGATGAATGGATTATTGACTCAGGATGGTCACATCACATGACTAGAGACAAAGGTAAATTCTTGAACTTTCAAGAATACAATAGAGGTTTAGTAAGATTTGAAGATGACAAAGCCTGTTCAATCAAAGGTAAGGGTTCAATATATCTTGATGGTAAACATAACATTGACAATGTCTACTATGTTGAAGGATTAAAACATAATCTTTTAAGTGTTGGTCAATTAGTTGAGAAAGGTTTTCAGTTACAATTTAAAAATGGAAAATGCAAAATCATGAATAGAACTGGTTTGGAAATTGCAACCGGTAATCAGACTAGAGGTAATATCTTTCATTTGAATAACAGTGAAAAGGCATGCTTAATTGCACATATAGATGAAAGTTGGTAATGGCATAAAAGACTATGTCATGTAAATTTTGATTGCATGGTAAAAATTAGTACTTGTAAGGCAGTTAGAGATCTACCTAAAATTGTGAAACCTCAGAATACAATTTGCAAGGAATGTCAATTTGGAAAACAAGTTAGAGCTAGTTTCAAAAGTATTCCAGAAAAATCCAATAATGCTCTTGATTTAATTCACACTGATTTATGTGGTCCAGCTAGAACTAAAAGCTTACAAGGTGATAGATATTTCATGCTAATTATTGATGATTATTCTAGAATGTGTTGGGTTACTTTTCTCAAAGAAAAATCAGAAGCACTTGGGAAGTTCAAACTATTCAAAGAAATGGTTGAAAATGAAACTAGTAAGAAAATCAAATGTTTAAGATCAGATCAAGGAGGAGAATTCACATCTAAAGATTTTAATACATTCTGTGAAGTGAATGGAATCAAAAGATAGTTATCAGCACCTCGGACACCACAATAGAATGGAGTTGTTGAAAGGAAAAATAGAACTATCTTGGATGCAGTAAGAAGTATGTTATCAGAAGAAAATCTACCACATGTGTACTGGAGAGAGGCAATAAGCACTGCTATCTATACATTCAACAAAGTTCACATCAAAGGTGAAACCGGTAAGACCCCTCATGAACTATGGTTTGGTAATATTCCTACTCTTAAGTACTTCAGAAATTTTGGAAGTAAATGTTATATTAGAAGAGATGAGTATATTGGCAAGTTTGATCCTAGAAGTGATGAAGGAATATTTCTTGGTTATTCATCTAAGAGCAAGGCATATAGATGTTTTAATAAAAGATTACAGAAAATTGTTGAGAGTACAAATGTAAAGATTGATGAACAATTTAGAGGAACTTCAAGATATATAGACTCTGAACCGGAAATAGAAATTATAACAAATGAACCTACAATAAATCCACCAGTACATAATGATGATCCAGTTACTTCGGTATCATCAGAGGATTCCACAGTAATTGAAGAACAACAACAAACTAAGACACCCCGATATGTAAGACTGAATCATTCTGAAGATCAGATAATTGGAAGCAAATTTAAAGGAGTTATGACAAGAGGAAGATTGTTAAATGAAGTTGTATGTCTTATTTCTCAAATTGAAGCATTAACTATCAATGAGGCATGTGAAGATAAATTTTGGATTAAATCTATGGAAGAAGAATTAGGACAAATTGAGAAAAATAATACTTGGACATTAGTTCCCCGACCTAAAAATAAAAATGTAATTGGAACCAAATGGGTATTTAGAAACAAACTTAATGAAGATGGTAAGGTTGACAGAAATAAAGAAAGACTAGTGTGTAAGTGATATTCTTAGAAAGAAGGAGTTGAAGACAATGAAACCTTTGCACCGGTAGCCAGAATTGAGGTAGTTAGATTATTCTTGGCTTTTGCAGCTCACAAGGATTACAAAGTTTATCAAATGGATATTAAATGTGCATTTTTGAATGGAGATATTGAAGAGGAAGTCTATATTGAACAACCTGATGGATTTTCCTTGACAGATGACAATGATATGGTTTCTAGATTAAGAAAAGCTTTGTATGGATTAAAACAAGCCCCAAGAGCTTGGTATGCAAGATTGGTTTTACTAAAGGAAATGTAGATAGTAATTTAAATTACAAAGTAACTAATGATGACATCTTGATTATTGAAGTATTTGTTGATGATATAATCTTTGGAGGAGAAGATGAATTATGCAAAGAATTTTCTCTTGAAATGCAGCAAGAATTTGAAATGTCTATGATTGGAGAAATAAATTTCTTTTTAGGATTGCAGATTTTACAGATTGATAAAGGTATATTTTTGAGTCAATCTAAGTACTTGAAAGAACTACTTAAGAAATTTGGGATGGAGAACTCTGAACCGGTAAGCACACTTATGACTACAAATGACAAATTATCTCAAAGGGATGAATATACACCTATTAATCCAACTAGATACAAATCTATGATAGGAGGTTTACTATATTTGACACAATCCAGACCTGATATTATGAATGCAGTATGTATAGTTTCTAGATTTCAAAGTAATCCTAAGGAAAATCCTGAATCAACAGTGAAAAGGATTTTCCGATACTTACAAGGCACAACAAATCTTGGATTATGGTATCCTAAAGATGAAAATTTTGATCTATGTGCATATACAGATGCAAATTGGGCAGGAGATGTGGATGATAGAAAAAGAACCACTAGAGGAGCATTCTTTCTTGAAAAAGATTAGTTTCTTGGTTGAGTAAGAAATAGAGTTGTACATCTTTATCAACAGCAGAATCAAAATATGTTGCAGCAGTAACAAACTGTACACAGGTACTTTGGCTTAAGCAAATGTTGAAAGACATAAAGGTAAAATGCAAGGAAACTATTACTATATATTGTGATAACACTGCAGCAATTGATATATCTAAAAATCCGGTATTACATTCTAAAACGAAACATGTTTCTATCAAACTGAATTTTCTAAGGGAAAAAGTTGAATAAAAAGAGATAAAATTGGTTTATGTGAATACTAAAGAATAGCTTGCAGATATTTTCACAAAACCTTTGCCTAAGGAAACTTTTGAGTATCTTAGAGATCAGCTCGGAGTCATACCACCACCGATAGAGACTTAGACAGTTGATGATTGTCATCAACCGGTAGAATTAAATGGACAAATTATTTATTCCAGTATTTGATGAGGAAGCCACTTCTCAGGGGGAGTAGTTGGTATATTGAATTGGTTGGTATTTTGTATGAACTTGACCTTTTGTTACTTTGGCATTTGATGTCAAAGGGGGAGAGATATCTATGGAAAAACACATTATCTTTTTGGTAAGAAAAAGAGATTTTAGGGGAGAGATTTTGAAAAACACATGAAAGATTGGTATTGTTACTCCCAGGGGGAGAAATGAAGATTGTTGGTTTTTGTATTTGGCATTTCTATTTTGGCACTTTGATGGTTTTTCCATCTTGTGTTGCCATCAGTTCCAAAGGGGGAGATTGTTGGTATTGTGGTATGGTTTTGTCATTGATTTCAACACCTACTAAATACACCTACTTTGGAGATCCAGCAACATTCACCGACAAGCAGTAATCTGTGCAATGGTTACTAATATATGATCAACCGGCAGGATATAATGTTCACCGGTACCTTGAATGACATGGAAGACACTTGGTAATGTCGAAGACATCATGTGGACACTTTATTTTGAAGTAATAATCATTAGTATATTCATATTTGGATATTTTCTTTTACCGGCAAATAGGTCCAGGTTATCTAGGGTTACACCAGCAGGTTTATCATTTCCAGATTAGCATGGCACACTATGGAGATGATTTATTATTGTTGTAAATGCATTAGGCCGACATGATTAATTAGTTATTGCATTGTATATTATATTATTTGTAAAAAAAATTTATTGTAATATCTTGTAGAGCCGACCTACTAAAATTGGTCTTAGGGTATGGTATAAATGTAAGCTCTTATTTGTAAGATCAAGTGTGGAATGCGAAAAAGATTTGAGTGAAGGTATATGCGAGATCAAGTAGAGGCATACATGAAGACATCATCTGAAGGTGAAGTTAGGTTATTGTAGAAGCATATTAGCATTACACCGGTACTGAATTCAACATATGAAGATGCGATTTTGTACAGTACATTCTTATTGGATTTAACCATCCAACTGTAGTCAGTGTGACTCCCATTTGTGATTGAGTAGTGAGCTCTAGGTTGTTGGCCTCTCTGCATGTGCAGACCTCTCTTTGTATACTTACTATCTGTAGTACTATCATCTAATTATGGGTAAGGTTTCCCACCATGGTTTTTCCCCTTAGAGGGTTTCCACGTACAAATAATGGTGTCATGTGTTGTGGATGACTTTGTGTTTATTTTTCATGCATTAATTCTTACCAGTATGGCAATTTACTATTAACACTGTCTACCGGCATACTTAACTGGTTTACTAGTATTAAGCATTAAGTTGGTTAATAAGTTTTTGGTTTGAATTTATTAGACAACTGATTCACCCCCCGCCCTCTTAGTTGTCTCCGAGACCTAACACTCTCTTAGGTCAATTCACTAGATTTACCGTGGTGTTTCCTTCTCCACACGGTTTAATATTACTATATGCTAGCACCTACTTTACATTAAATATAATAATAATTTTGGTACAAAGACTGACATTTTTAATTACCTTAATACCAGTGCCTTCCAAATTTATTTTAATACTACTAATGTAAAAATAACTATGTTATCCTAATGTATTTATGATTATCATTCATGATAATACGATTTCTATTACATTGATAATTATATTGATGTAAATAAAGATTGTTACCATTCTACCAACCTCATTTTACTTGACAATATTATTTTACTATTCAATCACTTCATACTCTATTACAAAAGAGGTGGATTGTAGTATTAATTATAGTGTTATCTGTTTGAATGTTATTATTATATTTTTTAATTTTCTTATACTATTATTGTTATTAATTCCAACCAAATTTTTTAAAGTATTTTTATGTTTTGAATGCAATTTTTACATGTTTCTATAGGTGGTAGAATTTTTTTCAACAATTTCAACTTCACTCATGACTATGTTTTTGTAAGGAAGTTAAGTAGCGGAACCACTTTCTACACTAATCTTAAGAGGAGGGTAATGCAAAAATTTTTATAGATCTTACAATAGTTACAAAAAATAGAAACAGATATAATAACATTCAAACCATAACATAGTGATTTACGTGGGGAAAACCCTTTCGGGAGAAAAACCCCACACTCCAAAAGCTGCCCAATATACTATTCAACAATAAAAAAATATTACAATATAATTGCAGAGAAAGCTCTTCACAGGAGTACCACTAATAAGAGATTCAAAGGTAATTCAATAGCCATAACACTCTTACACACAACCTCTATCTCATGCACCTCATATATAGGAAATACAATACAAGAAACCATCAAACGGTATTACAAAACCATGGGCTAAAACCACCCAATAAGGTCTAGCCAACCTTATCTCCCTTCTAGATGTGCTATGACATGTCCATCACTTTTTATAGCTCATTTATGTGTCTGATGTATTTTATATTTCCTATTTCAAGAGTACAAACTTATGGAGGCCATAACTTGAGAACTATGTGTCCTATTAATGAACCGTTTGAAGCATTAGAAAGCTCACAAAGTGCTCTATTTCCTTGAAAGACTCTATGCCACTTACACCCACATTTCAATACATTTAAGGGCCTCTAAAGTCCTCAAAATCTAAATTAAATATTTTATTGGACCCCTCCAAAATGGAAAATTTAATATCTTCAAAACCAGATCTAGTCTTGCTACGTAACTTTATCGGAATGCTTATCTAGCCAACCAAAAACTTTGGGGTGAATTTTGCACCATTTTGTTCTCAAATGAAAACTTACTATAAATAGTAACCTCAAGTAAATGCAAGATTGAGACACCATTTTCCCAATAAATCTCCCACTTGTCGAACACCTTGTAAGAGCAAAGGAAGTATCAACACAATGAATCAATTGCTAGGGGCCATAAAGCCCATAGACTCTAAACACCATCTGAACTTCTCTGTGCTTATAGCATTAGTTAAATAATCTGCAACATTCATCAAATTTTCTACCTTAACCAACTTCATGCTACCATCTTTGACCATATCTTTGACAACATGATACTGAACATCAGTGTTCTTGGTCTGGGCATGAAATGTTGGGTTCTTAGCTAGGTAGATCACACTCTGACTTTCACAATCAACTATCATGGCTCCTTATTTTATTCCAATGTTTGAACACATTCTCTTAAGCCAAATGGATTCTTTACAAGAATAATTAGCTTCCATATAATCTTCTTTAGTAGTGGACAAAGAAAACACAACATGTTGCTTACTCATCCAACTAATTACACCACTAATTAAATTAAACACGTCAGCACTGGTGGATCTTCTACTATCAATATCATTTGCCTAGTTTGAATCTACATAACCATAAATATCAAGGGAAGTCACATCTCCAACTGAATTACCATGATAACACAAAGAATACTCTGAGGTACCCTTCAAAGATCTGAAGACTCTTTTGATTGCATCCCAATGAACTCTACCAGGATTAGACATATATCTAGATAAAAATCCCATTTTTAGGGAAATGTCTGTTCTAGTACAGATCATAGCATACATAAAACTTCAAATTTCACTTTGGTAAGGCACTCTTCTCATGTCTTTCATCTCCTATGGGGATGTAGGACAATATGCAATAGATAATTTCATTCCAACTATAAAAAGAACCCAAAATGGTCTACAATCATGCATGTTGAACCTTTGTAACACTGAATTCACATACTTACTCTAACCTAGCCATAACTTTCTATTCACTCTATCTCTTTTAATTTCCATCTGAAGAATGTGTTTCACTGCACCAAGATATTTCATTTCAAATTTAGCAGCAAGCTGAGACTTTAGTTCTAAAATCATACCTTTCCCTTTACCAATGAATAACATATCATCAACATACAATGCAATGCACAAGAAATTATCACCATCAAATTAATAATAAACACAATGATATAATTTAGAACGCTCAAATCCCAAACTCAACACACACATATCAAATTTTTAGTACCACATCCTAGGACTCTTTTTGAGGCCATACACAAATTTCTTTAATTTACAAACCAAATTACTTTTATCTTTCACCACATAGTTCTCTGGCTGTGTCATATAAATATCCTCCCCAAAATCACCATGAAGGAAAGCAATTTTCACATCTATTTGCTCAACCTCTAAATCATAAGAAGCACCAATAGAAAGAAAAAATATAATGGAGGCCATTTTGGCAACAAGAGAAAATATGTCGCCATAATCAACACCCTCAACCTGAGAGTAGCCTTTTGCAAACAACCTCACTTTGTACTTCTCAATGCTTCCAATTGAACCAATCTTGTTCTTGAACACCCATTTGCAACCAACAGGCTTTCATCCTTCAGGCAATAGTACAAGATCCCATGTATCATTCTTTTTCAAAGCTGCCATTTCTTCTTCCATAGCAATCTTCTAGGATTCTACATCATTCATACCTAATGCCTCTTCTATAGATTTTAGTTCATCCACATTAGTATTCAAAGAAAAAATACATCTCCAATCATCAGGTGAATATCTTTCAGGTGGTTGTCTATGTCCTGTAGACCTTCAAACAAGTTGAGCTGGAGTTTCTTCCTCCTCTTCTAAAGATCCAGAGCTAGATGAGCTCTCCTCAACTTTTTTCCTATCATGGGGTATTGATTCAAATTTTTCAAGTGTAGAAGGAAATTGAATTGCATCTTCCTTTTTAGTCTATTATGGCTGCAATGCAACAGAAGGAGACTTAATTTCTCTAAAAAATAATACTTCTACTATGAATTACCTTTTGTGCAATAGGGTCCCAAATCTTGTATCCTTTCACACCATAACTGTACCCGATGAAGATACATTTCACAACCTTGTTCTCCAACTTTGTCTTCTTCTTCTTTGGCACATGTGCATATGCCTTGCAACCAAAATCTCTAAGATGACTCAATGAAGGCTTGTGACTCGAGCATGCTTCTAGAGGAGTGTTTTATCAACAAGAGGTGATGTAGGAGACCTGTTAATTAGGTAGCAAGCAATGGAAACATCTTCAACCCAAAACTTTTGTCCTAGACTAGCACCACCCAACATACTCCTAGCCTTCTCCATCAATGTCCTATTCATTCTTTCTACAACTCCATTCTATGATGCAGAATATGGAGTTATCTTTTGTCTATTAGTGCTACAGTCTTTACAAAATCTATCAAAATTATTAGAGAAAAATTCATTGCCATTATCACTCCTCAAACTTTTAATTTTCTTTGTAGTCTACAACTCAACCATTTCTTTAAATTCTTTAAATCGATTGAAAACTTCAGATTTACTCTTTAGAAAATATACCCATGTCATTCTACTAAATTAATCAATCAATAAATGGAACATAATATGTGAATTTTGCAATCGAAGGAACATCTACAAGACCAAACACATCAAACTGAATAAAATCCAAAACATCACAAGTTTTATGAGAACTCAAATAAAATTGAACGCAATTTTGTTTTCCATAAATGCAATACTCATAGAAGTCAAATTCAAGATTACAATCAGGCAAACCTTCAACAAGGTTTTTATTTTTCAATATCCTTAGACCCTTTTCTCCAATGTGGCCAAGACTCTGGTGCCATAACATAGTCTTTTCTGCAGGTAAATTTGCTTCAAAAGAAAGAGAACCCTTAGATACCCAAAATCCATTTCCATCTGTTGAAGGTGAAACCCTCAAATATTCCATAGATTTACTTTTTACAAAAGTGATATTACACTCAACAATGTATGCATCTATCTTATACAAAGTGTCAAACCTAACAACTCTAGCAATTACCAGAGCACCCTTAATCATCTTACATCATGCTTTAGAAAAGACTACTTGCACACCTGCATCGATCAATTTCCTCACAAATAACAGATTTAGTTTTAAACCAGGGATATGCAACACACCATTAATCCTTTTTATTCTACCATCAAAAAACCTAATTCCATCTTTACCTCGACCAACAATGTCTAAATGTGATTCATCACCCAAGTACACCTTAACTCAATTTTATTCTTCATATTCAGAAAACCAATCTCTATTGGCAGTCATATGAAAAGATCCACTTGAGTCAATTAACCAGACATCATTACCTGCATGAGTCTCCAAAGAAGCAATGAATGCATCACCATCTTCCTTCTCGGACTCAAAATTAGAATCGACCTTTTTCTTTTTCTTATTCTTTTCTTCTTCATAGTCATTAGGGATGTGACCTGGTTTACCACAATTCCAGCAAATGAATTTGGACTTTCCAAGAGATTTCAATCTCCCTTTTTATTTGGACTTATCGTGCTTCTCATTCTTCTTCCCTTTATCCTTAGGTCTTCCACAAATAGTTAGGGCTTCCTTCAAACTATGGGATACCTTCCTTCGCATCTCTTCACCAAGTAGGTCACCCACCACATCTTCATATTTCAAAACAATAGAAGTATTACCGATAGCCATAACAAGAGAATCCCATGAATCAGGCAAAGAACAAAGCAAGATCTAGCATTTCTCCTCTTCATTCATCTTAACACCAACAAATACTAATTGAGCCACCAACATATTAAATGCTTTCAGGTGGTTTGCAACTCATCCACCCTCTTCCATCTTCAAGGAATACAATTTTTTCCTCAAGAAAATTTGATTTAATAAAGATTTCTCTTGATACATTTCACCAAGCTTAGTCCAGAGCTTCTTTATAGTATTTTCTTCATGGACATTGATCAGAACACAGTCTGCTAGGCACACTCTGATTAGATCCTTGGATTTTTGGTCCATAACATCATACTGAGCCACCGCAATAAGATCTGAGGGCCTTTGGACACTCGCATCAACAATATCCCATAGATCTTGATCTATTAGCAGATCTCCCATCTTCATCTTGCACATCTCAAAATTTGTTCCATTAAATTTCTCCACCTCTATTTTTCCTAATTAACTTGCCATCTAAAAATTCTTGCAACAAGATCAAAAAGTGTCTCCAGCACAAACTCCCACTCAAATCTGGATTAGTTCAAAAAACCCAACAACCCACAGGTAAAACCAAAGGTGATCAAGCTTAGATACCACTTGTAGGGAAGTTAAGTAGCGAAACAACTTCCTACACTAATCTTGAGAGGAGGGTAATGCAAAAACTTTTATAGATCTTTACAATAGTTACATTAAACAGAAATAGATATAATAACATTCAAACCATAAGATAGTGATTTATGTGGGGATAACCCTTTCAAGAGAAAAAACCCACACTATGAAAGCCGCCCAATATATTATTCTGCAATCAAAATAGATTACAATTTATTTGCAGAGAAAGATCTTCGTAGGAGTACCACTATTTTGAGATTAAGAGGTAACTCGATAGCCATAAGACTCTTACACACAACCTCTATCTCATTCACCTCATGTATAGGAGATACAATAAAAGAAACCATAAAACAGTATTACAAAACCATGGGCTAAAACCACCCAATAAGGTATAGCCAACCTTATCTCCCTTCTAGATTCCCTATGATGTGTCCCTCCCTTTTTATAGCTCATGTATGTGTTCAAAGTATTTTATATTTCCTATTTTAGGAGTACAAACTTCTGGAGGCCACAACTAGAGAACCGTGTGTCTTATTGATGAACCGTTTGAAGTGTCAGAAAACTTGTGAAGTGCTCTATTGTCTCGTAAGTTTCTATACCTCTTACGCCCACTTTTTAGGACATTTAAGGGCCTTTAAAATCCTCAAAATCAAATTTAAACCTTTCATTAGACCCCTCCAAAACATGAAATTTAATATCTTCAAAAGTAGATGTGATCTTGCAAGGTAACTTTACCAAAATGCTTATCTAGCCAACCCGAAGCTTCAGGGAGAATTTCACACCATTTTGTGCTCAAATGAAAACTTACTATAAATTGTAACCTCGTGTAAATGTAAGGTTGAGACACCATTTTCCCAACAGTTTTTTCGAGCTCTTAGCTTTTAAAATTCTAATAGAGGACAACATGTTACTGTTGTAAGCTATGATTTTGTAATGACATTATGTTGATAATGTCCTTGTATTGGCTGGTTAGGATTTAAGATTTCTTTTGGACAGTAACTAGCTTTCTGCTCATAGTTTTTTTGTTATGACTAGTTAGGATCGTTTTGTTGATAGTCATTGGCTATCTTATTTTGTAATTTATTTGTTTTTGCATCTTCAATAAAAAACCAAATTCTTGTTATAAAGTATTTAATATTTTCAAATTCCCACCTCTAAAGTAAATAGAATTTTTTAATTTTTAATTAGTTGAGCTACTTAGATTTATAAAAATTATAAGGGGTATTCCGCTCTTGATAGGAAAAATTATAAGTAGCAAAATATTGCAATTAAGATGTCACTTTGTGAAATAATTAATAGATGCGATATTTCAAAACAAAAAAATTTATGTTATGTCATGTATGATGTTTTAATTAATTCAAATACTAGCAATGAATTTTAAGATTAAACACAAAATATTTATATAATTAAATAATATAATTATCTAGTAAATATATATTATATGTATATATATAATAATTATAATATATGATATATTTTATTAATAATATTATTATATTATACCTAACAAGAAAAATATTATAAAATTATAATTAATTTTATGATTATATATGTTATATTATTATTAGGATCTTCATTATTTATTATTTATTTAAACTTTATTCTAATTATTAATTTTTTATTATCTCTTTATAAATTATTATACCTATGTAATATTATGAACGTATTGTTGTAAAGTTTTCTTATATTTTATTTTGCTTCTTTTAACCTATAAAAAGAATTTAGTTTTTCTAAGAAATCACATTATATTTCAAATTTAATAAACTAAAAATAATTTTTTTTAATCTTTTATTAAAAATTGATTATATACTAGGATAAATTGTTATTTATTACTTTTATTTAGTTTAGATTTTTTATTACCATATAATATTAGATATAATGTAAATAATATTTATTATTCATTATTAAGTGTATATGAATATGACTTTGAGAGACTAATTTCCCTCTTCCCATTGAATTTTAACTTCATGAAAATAGTTATCAAAAGAAAAATAAAATGTTAAAATAAATCATTCCAGAAAACCATTTTTATATTACTTATTTAAATTATCTAAATTATTTTAATATAAATTAAATATTTAAATTTAAAATTGATTTAAAAGTACTATTATATGTAAATAATTATTTTATAACATAAATATAATATAAATAATAATAATAAAAAAATCATGTTTGACACATGTTGCTCCATTTTTTGTCATGCTAAATTACAAACAAAAATGAATGAGAGATCATTTCAATAGTCTTATAATACAAAGAATGTTTATACTTTTAGAAACCATTTTCTCACCTAAATGAAACATTCCATGCCAAGCTCCATATTCTCTTTCCAAATAATATTATTATATTATATGAATGGGAAAGATAATATAATATTTAAATTATATTGAAAATATATTTAATATTTACATTAGCTATATTAAAAATATAATTTATATATAGTAGTTTATTATAATTATAACAAAATAGGGTATAAAACATGATAATATAGAGACCTCTCTCTCTCTACCTCTCAATATATCACTAGTTATCTCTATCTTTATTTTTAAATATCTCCCTCTCCATATGTTTATCTCTACCTATCTTTCTCTACTGTCTCTATTTATCTGGGCCTATTATTCTCTCTATATCCCTCTCCTTCTCAATCTTTATCTCCACCTCCATCTCTATCTACCTTTCTATCTTCATCCCGTTACAGTCCTCTATATATCCCTCTTTTTACCCATGCCTATCCCTGTCTCTCTTTCTCCCCATCACAAACATAACATGAGCTTGTTGGTACAAGAGCCTAATTATGAGTTTTTGTTTTATTCATGTTTATATCCCTAAAGTGGATGTATAGTTGACTTATAGCTAGGATGTATAACTGACTTAAAGTTTAATGGCCTACTAATTGACCTCATGTATTGCACAAAAGTATGCATATACAATTTTTTTCCTAATAGACCTTTCACAACTATTTGGTGTACCCATTGAACACCAAGTTGCAATTACTAATAAATATAATTTTTAATAACAATCTTTATATTTGTGTTGTTATTAGGACCGAGCAAAAAAAAAATCATTGTTATTAGTCCTAGACTGTACAATCTCATTTGAATTATCTGGATGTCACTATTTATAACTTTTTCTTCATATGTATATTATTATTTTATTTCAAATTATCCATAAACTATCAGTTATTTATGCATATATATTATCATCATCTGAATTGATCATTACTTTTAGATATTTTTATTTCTCCTTTCTACATCAAGTTTTAGACCAGTGACTTTTATTAATAGTTAATTTTTATCTTCCAAATCTCCATACACATCAAAGATTTGTTCTCACATTATAACTCTAGCTTGATTGTTTTTTAATTTTTAATTTTATTTTAATGAAAATTATTTAATTAAAATAACTCCAAAGTTGAGGATTTGATAGCTCTGCATGTAACATATCTATGGATTGTGTTAATTTACTCAATGAAACATGAAGAGAGATGTATTAACCTACTAACTTTTTTTTATACAGACTATTTAACCATCAAATTTCTCAATTGTTTGAGATAAAATGAAGAATTATTCTGTTTACAATGAAAAATAAAATATAATAAAATAAAACAAGCATATGAACATTTTTTATGGTTGCCATCTCCATGATAGTAAGACAAGCTTTGATCAGTCCTCACCTATGATAGTTTCAATAGAAACAAATTGCCCATTTAATATAGCATAGATATGGATATCAATCATTCAAATTCTCAAAAAATATTCTATGTTATTGACAAGTGTGTGTTGTAAATACAATAACAGATTGTTGTAATTTTTGGCAATACATAAATATTAAAGATAAAAAATAATATTGTTTAATAAAATAATGAGGATCTTCCTACAACAACTTAAGAAGCTACATAAAATCCATGATTACCAATATTTTGTAGCAAATATGAGGTGAACATGCATATTAGAAGTCTTCCAATATCAATCACCAACTAGTTGCCAAACAATTTGGCCACATTTCATAATCAAGCTCATCTAAAAACCCTAATATTCTTATAGTCCAACTAAGAACTTAAATTCTCAAAGCACTAAGAATCAAGACTTTCCCATGAATCCAATGTGTAACACCCTCGCTATGAGGTCCAGAGGACAAAACATAGTAAACCAATAAAATGTGAATAATTTTTTTTTTAAAAGAAGAAATGTTTCATAAATTTACAATGCTACAAGAAGATACAATATAAGATATAAAGACATATAATAAATCAAGCGTCATCAAGGCCTCACAACAAAATAAATTAAATTACATGATTAAATGGAAATGATAGAGAGCGTAACTATTACAAATAATACACCATTGTCCTGCTCAAGGACATGGTTAATATTACATTGCCATGAATATACATATGATCAAAACATCATTATTCTAACATTCTATATAATATAAGGTATCAAAGTCACATATAAATCTAGGAAGCATAGTCAAGCATCACATTAAAACCAAAAATCGACCAACACAAAAGGGGTTGAAACCACACATAGAAAGCTCATAAATATAAAGTTTGTCAAGCCAAAAGAGATGGGGTACTACATCCTCCCCCATAGAGTCAGGCTTACTCCCGGAGGCCTATAAAGAGATTTAGAAAAAGATCACACATATGAGGAGCCTGCTCCCAAGTAGCAAAAGACTCTTCATTAGGATCCCACTGGACCCTGACCTACTCAATGTCTCTACCTCTGAGAACCCAAAGCATGTGCTCTAGAATTCCCATGAGTGTGAATGCAAGCTGCCTATCCTCAACTTGTAGAGAAGTCCAATCAAGAATGTGAGATATATCAAGGTGGTACTGATGAAGAACTAAAAAATGGAAAATGTCGTGAATACGCCAGAGACTAGGAAACAAAGCAAGTTGATAGGCAATTGGACCAGTCGTCTCTAAAATATCAAATGGTCCAACAAAGCATAGTGCAAGCTTAAAGTTATTTTCATAACAAATTGGACTCTTCATCGGTCACACACACAAGAACACTCGATTCCCAACAAAACATTGATGATCCACTCTATGCACATGGGTGTACTTCTTCTACTAATGTTGCATCACTACTAATTGTTCTATAATCCTCTCTACTTGCTACTCCATATCCCTAAGAATATCTAGACCCAGATGCACTCTATCCTCTAATCAGTGCCAACTCAAGGAATTCAGACAAGGATGACCATATAATGCTTGAAAAGGAGCCATACCAATGGAGCTTTGATAACCATTATTATAAGAGAGTTCCACCAAGTACAAGTACTCCTCCCAATAAGTATATTGATGCATAATGTACATACGAAGAATATCCTCTAGCACATGGTTGACCCTCTCAGTATGTCAGTCAGTCTCAAGATGATAGGCTGAACTAAAATTTTGGGTACCCAAAGATTGCTAAAGAGACTTGCGAAGGGCTAATGTGAATATAGGATCTCTATCTGAAATGATCTTTTGAGGAATACCACGAAGTCTGACAATGTCCTCCATGAAAATGCTAGCCACCATAGGTGCATTATAAGAAGTTCAAATAGGTGAGAAATGTACAACTTTGGTTAACCTATCCATGGTGACCAGGATAGAATCATGATGAAATGGGGTATTAAAGTTAGACCCACAATAAAATCCATAGAAACAATGTCCCATTTCCATACTAGTACAAGATGCTACTAAAAAAGTCCTGCTAGATGTTGATTCTATACCTTCACTCTTTGGCATTCTAAGCACCAAGCTACAAAACTTTCTATATCCCTCTTTGTTTTTGGCCAAAAATACAGCTGCCAAAGACTGCATGCATCTTCTTGACACTAGGATGAGTAGAATATGGTACCCATTGTGCCTTAGAGCGTATCAAAATGCAAAGATCCTTAGTAGAAGGTACATAGGTACATCCCAAATGTTGCAAAAGCCCATCGAGATGAAGGGAATAACTTGTAAATCTCCCTTCCAAATCTCTATCAGATTCCACCTCAGAACGAACTTCCTGATACTAGGTGTCCACATGGAGTGCTACCACAATACGACCTCTCAAATCTACCATTAGAGTTACTACTGAAATCTCACGCTGATGATGACTAAGAGCATTTGCAACTACATTCTCCTTTCCTTGATTGTACTTAACCTCAAAGTAATACTCAGAAAGGAATTTTATCTATCTTATTTGTCTAGAATTAAGGTTTAGCTGTGTAAATATGTAGTACAAGCTATGATGATCTATATGCAACTCAAACTGATGCCCAAAGAGGACATACCTCCAAGGAACCAAAGTATGCACTACAACTACCAACTCTAAATCATGAGTAGGGTAGTTAAGCTCATGGTTCTTAAGTTTGTTGGACTCATATGCAATGACTCTCCCATCTTGCATCAACACCACACCTAACCCTTCCGAAGATGCATCTATGCAAACCATGAAATCACTAGATGGATCGGGAACTACCAAAATAGGTGCACTGGTCAACTTCACCTTAAGAATCTGAAAGGCTTCCTAACACTCCTCTAACCATTAAAACTTGTTCCCTTTCCTCTGAAGGGAAGTGATGGGATGAGAAATTGTAGATAATCCCTAAACAAATCTTTGATAGTAACTTGCCAAACCCATAAAACTTTGAACCTGTGATACATTCGTAGGTGCACCCCACTCATGAATAGCCTAGATCTTTGAGTTATCTATTGCAATACCCTCTGTTGAAATGACATGCCCAAGGTATTTGATCTCGGTCTTAAATAATTCACATTTAGCCACATTTGCATACAATTTATTCTCCCTTAGACATTGCAATACCTTCCTCAGATGCTCTTCATGCTCCTCCATGGTTTTGGAATAAATAAATATATCATCAAGGAACACAAGGATGAATCTATCCAGATAAGTCTTGAATACACCTCTCATAAGGCTCATGAAAATGGATAGTGCACTAGTCAACCCGAAAGGTACAATGGTGAACTCATAATGACCATAGCAGGTGCAGAAAGCTATCTTATGAATATCTACCTCCATTATCCTCAACTGTTGATATCCCAACTTCAGATCAATCTTAGAAAATACCTTCACCCTCTTAATCAAATCAAATAGATCATCAATCCTCGACAATGGGTAATGATTTTTCACTATCAATTTATTTAGCTATTGGTAATCAATGCATAAGTAGAGAGACCCATCCTTCTTCTTCACAAATATAACAAGTGCTCTTAAGGAGAGACACTAGGTTGGATAAACCCTTTTGCAAATAAGTCCTCCAACTGCAACTGAATCTCTTCAAACTCCTAAGTTGTCATCCACTATGGGGTAGGTGAGATAGGTTCAACTTTGGGCACTAACTCAATTTTGAAATCAAGATCCCTCTTAGGGGGCATACCAAGAATCTCACTTGGAAAGACATCTGAAAATTTTCTCAGCAAGGGATGATTGTCAAGTGATACTTCTTGAATTCCATCCATCTTCAAGTCATTCACTAACAAAAAATATAATAGACATCCCTAATTCATACAACAGTTGAGATGCATAGCTAAAATAAGGTGTAGAGAAATAGGTCTTTGAATGCCAACCACTTCCATTATATTTCTAGAATAGTCCAAACACTTCACTATTTTATTTTGGCAATCTATGACTGATTGATTGGTTGAAAATCAATCCATTCCCAAAATAATTTTATAAGAGCCCACAGGAATGATATGAAGGTCTACAAAGGTGTGTAGTTTACCAATCTACAATTTGCATCCATGAACCAAGGTTTCTACTGCGACTTTAACCCTAGAGGATAACTCTACTTGCTACCCAACACCCTACTCTATTGTCACTAGTCCACATATCTCTTAACAAGAGAAGATGAAATAAAAGAATCAATTGCTTCAGAATCAAACAAAATAGATACAAAATTACCATGCAACACACTTGATGTCTCCACTACAGTGCTTTGATGTTCTACCTAGCGATTGTCCACCACTGCATGAATCATATGGCTCTTGCCAACATCCCCAATGGTAGGCTTAGAAGTAACTAGTCTATAACTGGATCCCTGAGTACCCTTCTAAGGGAAATATCTATCTATGTGACCATGCTTCCTACAAAAAAGCATCCTATACCTCGGCCATTACAACTGCCACCTCTAGAAGGTGCACTCGACTGCTGATGACCACCTCTACTAGCTGAAGTCTAAGTACTGTGAGAAGGATATTTATTGTGCTCACATTTGTTCCTCTTCCAATTCATGTTATTTCCTAACTAAGCACCCTCATTCTGTTGATAATAGGAATTCTTATGCTTCAGTTGTTGCTATTGCTGACCATGGAAAGATCTTGCACCCTGAGTCTGCACTACTATAGAGCCCTATCCTCCCATGGATGTATTACTAGTCTTCCCTCCTCTATGAGTGTCATGAGCCCTAGCAAGTTTCTTCTCAACTCAATGGGATTTATCAAATGCAACCTCCATGTCTTGGGTTCGGAAACCTGCACATCACCATTGATCCAATCATTGAGACCCTTGATAAAATATTGCACTAACATGGTTTCATCATATATGATCCCAAAATATATCTTGATCTCATTAAAATGATGCTCATACTACTCAACTAACATGGATAACTGGCACATGTCATGGAACACATCTTTTCTGCACTACCTCTAATGATCTGAAAGGAACCGTGTCAAAAAATGTTCCACAAACAACTCTAAAGAGATAGTATTGATGTCAAGGAAAATCTTTTATTCTTCTAAATTCTACCAATTGGATGTGAAACCCCTCACATTAATGATTGCACATATAGTCTTAGTATTGTTATTGAAGGGATGCATGGAAAAGCATCAGTTGAGTTCAATCAACCAGTTTTTTGTCTCTAGACTAGTTCCAGAACCATACAATTTAGGAGACTAAGTTCTCATCAAATCTCTCATGAATGTAACCTCCTATTTTGACATATCATTAACTATCCTCATTAGTGACCTTCCACAAGCCCCATTATCCTATCGAGGACTCAAGCAGTCAAGAAGTTTCTCAAGAAATACTTGCAACTAATTTCCTACTAACACAAATTGCTCACAATTTTGATTACTAGAATCCCTGTGGGAACTCTATGTGGGGGTATTATCAATTTCTACCCCTCTACCATTCCCCCTACCTCAACTCTTACCACAACCCTTTTCTCATTCTCTCGACATCCTTCTGGACAAGACAACAACACACAAGGGACAAGCTTAGGACGAGAATTTAAATTGCACTAAAAAAGGCTAACAAACAACAAATCAAGGAGAACCCAAGTACACCTAGAGAATCCTAGTATTTGAACATGGGCTATGATACCAAGTGCAATTCCCCCACTATGAGACCTAGAGGACAAAACAAAATAAACCAATAAAACGTGAATAATTTTTTTTAAAAAGAAGAAATGGTTCATACATTCACAATGCTACAAGAAGATACAAGATATGATATTAAGAAATATAATCAACCAGGTGTCCTAGACGCCTCACAATGACATAAATTCAATTACATGATTAAATGGAAATGATAGAGAGAGTAACTATTACAAATAATACAACATTGTCCTACTCAAGGGATATTGTTTAGATTACATTGCCATGAATATACATATGATCAAAACATCATTATTCTAGAATTCCACATAACATAAGGTATCAAAGTCACATAGAAATCTAGGAAGCATAGTCAAGCATCACATAAAAACCAAAAATTGACCAACACCAAAGGCGTCAAAACCACACACAAAAATATCATAAATATAAAGTCTGTCAAGTTGAAAGAGAGGGGGCACTACACAATGTGTATGTTTTATACCTTTATCATTGCATTTTCTAAGATGAGATGGATGAGATAACTAAGTCCCAAATGACAAGCTTACCAACTTTAAGATTTTTGGAGGTAGGGATTCCATTCCCCTCAACTGTTGTTGCATTAAACAAAAACAACATAACCATGTGAATTTCAATTCAATACTATTCTATCTGTGTTTTATAAACTACAATTTCACATTTCATGCAAACTTATTTGGCTAACATTCTTGGGTTGCATTTATGAAAACACAATCTTTTGAAACTTTGGCATTATTAAGCCCAAAAGAAAAGAAAAAAGATCAATAAATTTATCTCTATTGTCATGGATCATTCAAATGATTTTTTAAACATAAAACAATTCTATTTTTTCTTAGATTTTCTTACTTTTACATAAGGCACAGACTCCAGTTGTAACACAACTCTTGTTATTAATGAAATCCATATTGATATAACTTATGATATTGTTACTATGATTCCTTCTAACAAAATTATTAATTACACAAAATGCATTTAACTTTGCTAGCACATTCTAAGATTGGTGTTAGCGAAGTCCCATAACCCACATTTTGAAAAAGTAACCTTCACAACAAAGCATAATGATCATCATCAAACTTCCCAACTCAAATATGGATTGCCCATCATAGGGGACTATCCATGAGTTTGATAATAAGAAAACCCCATGCAAGCCCTAGGGGATTGGAAACCTATCTTTTTACTTTCCCTCTTTCAATTGTAACCCTAACTTCACTGATTCAGTGAGAGGATCAATAGAGAGACCTGAGTCATTCTTTTCATTAGTAAATCAATGGTCTAAAAATTTTCCATTCCCATGCAATCCTTAGATGGACCATCATGGACTATTCTAAGCTGTCCTCTTAGTAATATATCCACAACTAGGATAGGAGTCGCCTTGCCAATATTAGACTTATAATACATAAAATTGTTGCAAACTTGTTCCTTCAGGAAACAACTAGGGTTTTGAATTCCATCTATGCTATAGGTTGAGATGCTAGGCAATGAAGGGAGAAAATTTCAAAGAGTAGCTAGTTTCTTAGCCAGTGGAAATAGAAAGAGATGACACTAATACCCTACCATAGAGAATTGATGATGTGGATAATGTTTTCTTCAAGGGAGAGGGATCAGTAGTCATGAGGGATAACTTCTTCAATGTGTAGTTGTCACATGGAATATCATAAGATCTCTATTTTTTTTAGAAATGCAAAATGGACACTTAACTATCTAAACCTAACTTATAAAAGGATGATTCATTATGAAACTTGTCAAAATAACACATTTAGTGTAAAGTGTCCAAAAAAAGACTTTTTAAATTTTTGACCAAAACTTAATCTTAAAATTCCTAGTAGTTGAATAAAAAATATCATTTGTAACTAATATAGTTGTTGGCATTGAAGTTGTCATTGATGTCAACATGTGTGTGTTCATCAATGAGTTAATGGAGTTGTAGAGTTGATTGATGTCATCTGCTAATAAGATGATATAGGAGACCCACTAGATGAAGATGCAACAAGCATGTAGAGTTGATTGATCTCATCAATTAAGAAACTAATACAGGACACCCACTGGATAAAGATGTAGCAAGCATATAAATTTGATTGATGTCATCAATTAAGAAGCTGAAATGATTATAGTGATGCAGAATGATGAGGTTTCAAAGGAATGTTAACTTGGCTATAGATGTAGTAGGAGAGATCACAATGATCAGGCTGATGGATTAGGTTGATGAATTGTTGTAGACTCCCACAATGCCATATGATGTGTCTATGAAGTTCTTGTTGGATGTCATGAAGCTAGGATTAGGAAAACATGTATATTGGCAAGACCCTATTTTGTTATACCGATCCCATATGGTCTAATAAATAAGAATCACAAGCAATATCGAGATAGCTATACTAATCAAGTGTTGTGCAAGTGAAGTGATTATATCAAAATAACTAGGCTGATACAAAGTTGTGTGGAGGAAAATGCTATCGATATTAGTCATGTCGATGTTGGGTTGTGTGCAGTTTATGTCATATCAAGATACCTGACAAAGGCAGTGTAATAAGTTTGAGTAACACCAATAGAGTAAAATACTGCAACATCATTGTGTTGGAATAGCTATGTTAACCAAGTGACCGAGGATGGGTATCAGAGTAGCTATCGAAGGCAAAAGGACTAATTTCCATTATGCCAATAGACCAAACTATCCTGACATCTTCTTATCGAGATACTCTATGCCAATGCAGACACCATCAGATAATATTCAAGATTGGGATAGCTATTCCAATGGAGGTAAATGTAGAGAACACCCCTTGGTTAGATCATTAGAATAACATATGCTGACATGTTGAAGGATTGTGAGTTGCAATTTCAGAACTACTATGCCGATGCATGTTTAGGTTGGGTCATCCGAATATGGGTTAGTGTTCAAATGTTAATCTGATAGTGTTAACTATTCTGATGGGTATGTATTTTAGGGTAACCTATGTCGATCAAGTTTGTAACCACAGAGTTGAGCTTTTGGGATATCTATGCTAATAAAGGGAGGTTGATTGTGTGTCATCTAAATAACTTGTTTGGTGAATCTAACATGTTTTCCCTATGCCAATAGTTCTAACTATTCAGATGAGTGGTTGTTCATCTTATAGTCCATTGATAAAGTCTTGCAACCAGGAGACTTTCCCTAAGGATAGCTTATGGTGAAACATAAAATCAAAGGCAAATTTTGCATCAGAGTAACCAATGTCGAAGAGAGGGGATCAAAGGCATCAAGTGATCATCGGGATAAGTTTTGAAGGTGAAGTAAGTGCTAGATGTTATCTCGATAGTTAAAACTATTTTGATAGAGCTTCAAGGAGATGTATTGGAATGAGTTAACCCGATACGAGTAATATGGAAACATATTGGATTAGCATAATAGCTTATTGTAAACCCAATATGTCTACATAATACAAATGTTAGTCACAACATCGAGACCAACTTATCTAGGCAACCCGATAGTCCACAAGGATGCTGATTAGGATTGACATAGTGACTTGGATACAAATTGAGGAGATTAGGAAGACTTTAAGGTCATGTTTGCATGCCAACAAATGTAGAGATCAACATAGTTGATGATTAACTTGGAATAGCTGATCTGGATGTCGAATATGATGACATGTGTGATCCAAGTGGTCGAACAAGAGAGTTGAAGTACTAAAGATGGTGTCGATTGATCCAATTAATGGAAAAGTTGGTAACGATGGAGATTGCTGATGATTCTCTCAAACTAGGTCATCAAAGGTCACAAAATATATTAATAGAGGATCTGTAGCAGTTCATTGATGGTTTTAAGGTGATCAATAGAGGTTGGATCAGATTGAGATTACTAAGTTTAGTAATCTATGTACAGAATGACCTGAAGATAGGTAAAACACATTTAATGTGAGCATATAGTTTGAGATCATCAAGATAGAAAATGAAGTTGTGCAGATACAAAGCTTATTAAATGAAGAGGATCTTGAAGTGATTCAACAGGAGTAGATGAGGTAGAGGAGTTGACATAGCTGTGAGGACAAGTAATAGAGAAGACAAAGAATGACTCATTGTTTAGGATGGGGTGTATGTCGATGTAGTGCATGGAACTGCCACAATGACAACTGAGATCAAGTCCACCTGGTTGAATCTTGTATAACTATGTATTAGATTTAGATTTGACCATGGATATAGTTTTGCAGGTCTTGGAACTTGAATTACCAACTAGGAGAATGCAAATCGACTGAATGGACAATCACAGTGAACTGTAGATCAATACAATGAATGTGATATGATAGGGGTTGTTGGCTTGTTGAAAAAGGAGTGTGAAAATTTTTCTATGAAGTTAGATAGAGTGGGATTAGAGAGAGATGAAAGGTGTTGCAGAACAAGAGATAGAGAGTTTAGCAGGATAGTAATCTTCAACCAAAACAGGGTGTATGTAGATTTGTGTGTGTGTGTTGTAGCTCAAAGAAGGAGAAGTCATCCAAGAAGAAGCAAGAGGCACAAATTATAGCAACAAATAGTTGTGATAGTGTGTTTGTAGAGAGTGAAATTGTAGAGGGTGGAACAAAGTAAAGAAAAGAACAATGGGTAGAAGTGTGTGCAGACCAGTGAGTGAGAGACAAATTGCATTATAGACAAGTAGCCTGAAAAGAGAAGACGTCTAAGAATAAAGAGGGATAAGACAAAGCATAAATAATAGAGAAAAAGAGGTTAGAAAGAGAGAAAAGAATAGAGACTGGAAGAGAGAAAGAGCAGAGAAAAATAGAGAGAAATGAGATGAGATTGAAGCCTAGGGACAGTATGAAGAAAAGAGACAAGTCAGTCTCAAGAGAAGATCTATAAAGTGTTGAAAAACCTCATTTGCAACAAGGTACTTAAACTGTATTTAATATATCTTCATTGTAATCTTTGAGTGGGTTCTCAAAGCTACAGCTCGGTGCTCCTTGGATTGGTTCCCTAAAGCTAGGGGTTGGTACTCCTTTGGGTTGTAGCCCATAAAACTATAGGGGTTGGTGCTCCTTGGCTTGGTGCCCTAAATGTTGTAATATGTTTTACTTGTTAGGCTGGATTCAAGTAGTAGACTCCAGCAGCATTTCTCACTGATGTTTTTCCCTACCATGGGTTTTCCTCATAAATTCATGTGTTATGAGTTTCCTCTTATGTGTCTGTGCTCATGTGTTTGATATCTCTTCTCATGTCTTTGTGATTAAAGTTATTATTTGTTAGATATTTATAAGGTAAATATTTTTATTGATTACCACTGGTTAACCCCCTCTCAGTGGTCCATTATGTTCCAACAATTGGTATCAGATCCCTAGGTTCCCTAGTTCAAAAGCTTCATCTAGCTTGGGAGATTTTTGTGTATGAGCATAATGATCAAGTTTGAGTCAATCCTTGTGCCAATGTTTGATAGTTCAAAATATTTTATTTGGTCTTGTAGAATGGAAGTATATTTGTCTACCTTAGGTTATGATGTCTAGATGTGACCAGTTAAGAAGGGTTATTCCGCTCCTACTAGTCATCCAAATGATCTTGATATAAACAGGGAATATGAATGTAATGTTGAAGCCATGAAGGCTATCCTCAGTGGATTATATGATACCATGTCTTCAAAAGTGAAGAGATACAATTCTGCAAAGAGAATATAGGACAGATTGACGAAAATCTATGGAGAGGTACCAAACACTGCAATGTCAGATAGTGAAAGAAAGAAGAAGAGAAAATCTTTTAAAAGTACAAATGTGAAAATAAGATCAAACTATTGTAGTAGTTAGGATGAAAAAGAAGCTCATCTACTCATGGCACAAGAAATTTCAAATGTGGAGAAAACATCTATGTCAAGAAATCATTCTTCTCCATTGGCTGGTCATGCTAGTAGGGTTTTGAAAAGGAGAACAAGTCAAGTTAGTATAAATCCTTCTACTCCCTTATTTAGTAAGAGAAAATTTTGCTACAGTTGCAACAATCTTGGCCATACAGCAAAATATTGTAGATCAATTATGGCTAGGAAAAGGAGAATGATAAATTCTGCCCCAATAGTTGTGAATGAAAGACAGAGGGAGATCAAACAAATCTGAAGGAGAAAGTGTATCCAAGGAAATAAAAATGACAAGAGTGCATTCATGGGCCAGCATAGTGCATTTCATGCACAAGTGATATCTCCCAAGGCTTAAGGAGATGCAGAATCTTAGGGGGAGATATATATTGATCATATTATTTGCCCCAAAATTATTAAGAAGGAAAAGTGCAAGGACAGGATGTTACACGTATAAGGAAGACCATGTTTAAAAATGAGACATGAAGGACAAAGAAGTAGTGCTAAGAGTACATACATAAGAAGGTGTACAATATATAATAAAGAGGAGAGGCCAACATCAAGGCACATGAAAGGAGAATTGCAATAGACACGAAATTAAATAAATGAATAAGCCTTGTCAATTTTTTGCAGGAGTGGTACATTGGCTGTAGATGTCTTTGGCTCAAGGGGAGCTTATTGATTACAACCTTACTCATCCTTGAACATGTGTGTGTTCTTCAAGGGTGAATAAGCATAGAAGTTACTTGTCTCAAGCCATGGCTCTAGATTGTATTGCACACTTGCATAGATGAGGATGAATATAGCTACAAGTAGTGAAGATATTTTGAAGACTATCCACACTATGAAGATAGTTGCTCATAATGGTGTAGCTGATAATGCAAAGAAAGGGACTGCAAGAAGTGAAGTTATAGGTCTGCATATAATCAACATACATACATTAGATCAAAGGAAAAGAGGTATGTTGTTCAAGGGAACTACAAGACATACCTATTACTCTCTTCCATCCATGAACATTTACAAGATCATACAATAGGGTAGTTGCAACTCTCATAGGGAGATCAGTGATTTTTATAAGAAATTTTAAATTTTTTTTTATATTGTAATAATGGTTCATCTTGATGTAGCAAGGAACATTCTCACATGTCAAAAGGGGAAGAGTGAAAGGTAGTAGTGGTGTACACAATCAAATGATTCAAAGGGGGAGAGTGATGAGAAGTATTTATGGTATCAAAAGTCATGTAGTAGCTAGACCCTTTTCCATTATTGTCAAAGGGGGAGAGTGAGAACTGGTGTTGACATCTGTATGTGAGAAAAGTGGGTTGTTAGAATTAAAAATGTGAAAAATACGTAAAATACCAATCCACACACACACACAGGACTTCTTGATGCAAGCTATGGAGTAACGATGCGTTACTCAGCTTCCCAAGGAGGGTCCCATGGTTCTCTATCTCACAATGTCCCTCAAACCAATGTTTTGCTCTCAGATTACTGAGCAAAATGGCTTAGGGATGGCAAATATGAGAACGAGAGAGATTTTAACTGATCTTAGTATGAGATGTGTTATAAGCTAGATGAGATGCTTGAAATGCAACAAACTAAATGATAAGATGACGAGGTTAGTATGAAGATTATCCTAGCATACTATATTTAATCTATGATTGAACTAAAATGATAAATAAATTACTCTAGCATGCATATTCATGATTAATTCTGATCTAAAAGAGGCTAAATGAAGAGCATATATAAAATGAAAGCTTGAAACAATTTGAGCATAAGTATAATGCTTCAAATTTGAAAGATGATTGTTAAGAATGGAGGAATGAGAGCTCTATTTATAGCACAAACAGGGTAATGGATGGCCAGGATTGAAAGGTTTAATCAAGGGCCAGGTTTGAAAGTTGGGGATCCATGTGCACAATTTGCACCAATGATATGGTGACAAATGTCAACACTAGATTGGGTTGAAAGAAGAGGTTGGAGGCATTAAAGGCCTGAGGAGACCTCATGGTTATCTAAAGGCTAAGGGTCAAGTCTAAGTTAGGTTTACCCACTGAATTAGGATCTAATCCAAAGATAAACCTTTGTGCAAATGATTAAGAGATAATCATGGTCAAAGCATTAATGACCTGATGAGACCCTTGGGTTGGATAGAGGTTGAGTCAAAACAAATGTTTTAACCATGTGGGAGGGTTTGAAATAACCATTAATGGTTATTGGAGACTTTGTGGATTAAGTGGTTGAAGGTTGGAAGCCTTCAATGGTTTTCAAAGACTTTAGGGTTTTTGGTGGTTGAAGGTTGAAAACCTTCAATGGTTATCCAAGACTTTGGGCCATTTGAGAAGTGACCTCCCTTTGCTTAGGGATGTGACAAAGTTTAGAGGAGGGTTAGGTTAATTAGAGTTGATTAGAAGATTCTAGAAGGGATTAGGAAGGGGTTTGGGATTTTGCAAGTGGATGAGGGGATAATAGGATTTAATTGAATTATTTGATTTTCATTCAATTTGGTTGCAATTAAATAAATTTGATTTATTCAATTTAGGATAACTATTTAATTAAATTTGAATTTAATTAAAAGTGGCTAGGGGGATTTAATTGAATAAAATGATTTATTCATTAAATGGTATAGTGAATTTTATTTAAATAAATTGAATAATTTATTTAATAAAATAGAAGAATGTGGATAATTTAATTAAATTGGATTTAATCAAATAGAAAAATGAACATAAAATATTCATTTAGGAATGTGATCATTTTTATACGTCTACATTTACTCTCTTCCATCCAATAGGGTAGTTGCAACTCTCATAGGGAGATCAGTGATTTTTATAAGAAATATTAACACTTTTTTTTATATTGTAATAATGGTTCATCTTGATGTAGCAAGGAACATTCTCACATGTCAAAAGGGGAAGAGTGAAAGGTAGTAGTGGTGTACACAATCAAATGATTCAGAGGGGGAGAGTGATGAGAAGTATTTATGGTATCAAAAGTCATGTAGTAGCTAGACCCTTTTCCATTATTGTCAAAGGGGGAGAGTGAGAACTGGTGTTGACATCAATGCCAAAGGGGGAGATTGTTGGCTTTGAAGTTGTCAATAATGTCAACATGTGTGTGTACATGAGTGAGTTAATGAAATTGTAGAGTTGATTGATGTCATTAGTTAAGAAGATAATACATGACACCCACTTGATGAAGATGAAGAAGGCATGCATATTTGATCGATTTCATTAGTTAAGGAGTTGATACAGGACACCCACCAGATGAAGATGCAATAGGCATGCAGAGATGTCATCAGTTAAGAAGCTGAAATGGTTACAATGATGTAGGATGATGAGGTTTAAAAGGAATGTCAACCTGGTTGCAGGTGTAGTAGGAGAGATCACAGTGATCAGGCTGATGGATTATGTTGAGGAATTATTGTAAACTCCCATAATGCCATACGATGTGTCTATGAAGTTCTAGTTGGATGTCTTGAAGCTAGGATTGTAAAAACATGTATATCAACAAGACCCTATTTTTGTTATACCAATCCCATTATGGTCTAATAAATAAGAATCACAAGCAATATCGAGATAGCTATACCAATTAGGTGTTGTGCAGGTAAAGTGATTATATAAGAATAACTAGACTGATATCGAGTTGTGTGGAAGAAAATTCTATCATCATAAGTCATGTCGATGCTAGGTCCTGTGCAATTTATGTCATATCAGAATAGCTAACAAAGGCAATGTACCAAGTTTGAGTAACACCAATAGAGTAAAATATTCCAACATCATTGTGTTAGAATATCTATGTTGACCAGGTGACATAGGATGGGTATCGGGGTAGCTATTGAAGGCAAAATGACTGATTTCCACTATGCCGATAGACCAATCTATCCTAACATCTTCTTTCAGGATACTCTATGCCGATGTAAAAATCATCGAATCACATTCATGATTAGGACAACTATTCCACTAGAGGTAAATATAGAGAAGACCCTTTGGTTAGATCATCATAATAACATATGCCGATATATTGAAGGGTTGTGAGTTGCAATTTTAGAATTTCTATACCAATTCATGTTGAGGTTGGGTCAACAAAATATGCTTTAGTGTCCAAATGTTAATCTAATAGTGTTAACTATTCTGATGGGTATGCATTTTAGGGTGACCTATGTTGATGAAGTTTGTCACCACGAAGTTGAGATTTTGGGATAACTATACCGATAAAGGGATGCTTATTTTGTGTCATAGGAATGACTTGTTTGGTTGATCTAACATATTTTCCCTATGTCGATAGTTATGACTATTATGATGAATGCTTGTTTGGCTTCTAGTCTACTAGCTTGGGTTAGCCTATGCTGATAAGGTCTATCAACTTAGAGACTATGCCTCGGGATAGCTTATGGCGAGAAGTAAAATTGGAGGAAAATTTTTCATTGGAGTAACCAATGCCAATGAGAGGGATCAAAGGCATCAAATGATCATTGAGATAAGTTGTGAAGGTGGAGTAACCGCTAGATGTTAGCTCCATAGTTAAAGCTATTCTGATAGAGCTTCAAGGAGATGTATTGGAATGAGTTAACCTGATACAAGTAACATGGAAATAGAGGGATGTGCATAATAGCTTATTGTAAACCCGATATGTCTACATAACATGAAGGTTGGTCACAACATGAAGACCAACTGAGCTAGACAGTCTGATAGTTCACAAGGATGCTGATTAAAATTGATAGTGACCTGGATGCATATTAAGGATATTAGAAAGACTTTAAGGCTATGTTTGCATGCCAACAAATGCAGAGATCTACATGGCTAATGAATGAACTTGACCATCTGATCTAGATGTTGAATATGATGACATGTGTGATCCAAGTGGTCAAACAAGAGAGTTGAAGTGTTGAAGATGGTGTTGGTCTATCCAATCAATGCAAAAGTCAGTGATGATGGAGATTGTTGATGATTCTCTTAGGGTAGGTCAACAAAGATCACAAAAGATATTAATGATGGGTTTGTAGTAATTGATTGATGGGCTCAAGGTGATCAACAGAGTTTGGATCAGATTGGTTGGATAGATTGAGATTACTAAATTTAGTAATCTATGTACAGAATGACCTAAAGATAGGTAAAATACATTTAAAGTGAGCAGCTAGTTTGAGATCATCAAGACAAAGAATGAATTTGTGCAGATACATAGTTGATCAAATGTAGAGGAGATTGAAGTGAGTCAATGAGAGTAGATGAGGCAAATGAGTTGAAATAGCTATGAGGACAAGTAGTAGAGCACACAGAGAATGACTCATTGTTTAGGCTGACATGTATGCCGATGTGGTACGTGGAACCACCACAATGATAGCTAAGATAAAGTCCACCCAATTGAATCTTGCATATCTATGGCTTAGATTCAAAGTTTATCATGAATATAGTTTCGTAGATCTTGGAACTTGAATTGTCAACTAGGAGAATGCAAACTGACTGAATGGATGATTGTGGTGAAGTGTAGATTAGTGTAGTGAATGTAATATGATAGGGGTTGTTGGCTTGCTACAAAAGGGGTGTGGAAAATTTGTTGTGAAGTTAGACATAGTAGAACAAGAGATGAAGATTTTAACAGAATAGTGATTTGCTACAAAAAAAGGGTGTGTTCAGATCTGTATATATGAGTTGCAAATCAAAGAATGAGAAGTGATCGAAGAAGAAGCAAGAGACAGAAATAACAACAACAAATACTTGTGAGAGTGTGGTTATAGAGAGTGAAATTTTAGAGGGTAGAACAAAGTAAAGAAAAGAGAAAGGGGTAGAAGTGTGTATTGATCAGTGAGTGAGAGACAAAGTGCAACATAGAAAATCGACCCAAACAAAGAAGAGTTCTAAGAATAGAGAGGGAGAAGACAAAGAGTAAAGAATAGAGAAGAGGTTGGAAAGAGAGAAAAGAACAAAAAATGAAAGATAGAAAGAGCGGAGACAGATAGATAGCAGTGAGATAAGATTGAAGCCTAGGGATAGTAAGAAGAAAAGAGACACGTCAATCTCAAGAGTAGATCTGTAAGGTGTTGCAAAACCTCATTTCCAACAAATTATTTAAACTCTATTAAGTATATCTTTATTATAATCTTTGAGTGGGTTCTCAGAGATATTGGTTAGTGATCCTTGGGTTGGTTCTCCTTGGGTTGGTGCCCTAAATGTTGTAATATGCTTTACTTGTGAGGCTGGATTGGAGCAATTGACTCCAACAATATTTCTCACTGAGGTTTTTCCCCACAATGGGTTTTCCTTGTAAATTCATGTGTTATGAGTTGCTTCATATGTGTGTGTACTCATGTGTTTGATATCTCTTCTCATGATTTTGTGATTAAAATTATTGTTGCTTAGATCTTTAGAAGGTAAAAGTTTTTATTGATTACCAGTGATTCACCCCCCTCTCAATGGTCCATTGTGTTCCAACAATAGTATCATAATTTTATGTTAAATATAACTTATATGCAACTTAAGTGGACCAAATTCCTATTGTGTGTTATCTTTAACTTATATATCAAACACCAAAGGACCAATAGTTGAACAAAAAAAAATTTATTGTTATAAAAATAACATATTATTTTATAAAATACAACTTATATTGAACACGAAGGGACCAATTGTTGAACTCTAAAACCTTTGGACAACCCCTCACATTTCATGAGAAAAAAAAAGTTATTTATTAATATGAAATAGTCTAATGCATATGCATTTCTACCCTAATAGTTGTACACATATGAATTATATTTTTTCACTATAATAAGAGTACTTGTTTAAGTGACCATATTTTTTTATAAATGACACATTTATAGTAGGCAACTATGATATTTTATTTGAAACAAAAAATTATTTATTTCACTTGTTAAAAATGTATTTATGTTTCTTTTATATAAAATTTATAGGTTCTCTTGTGTTCAAGTATTGGTCCATTTGGACCAAAATTTGGTATTTTCTATTTATTTATATGTGGATTATTTATTTACAATATATAGTATAAATATGTGGCAAGACTAGATATTATAAGTAACTATTGGAAGCCACCATAGCTACTAGGCCAGCCATGCTTGCTAATCCTTCCATAACAAAGCATCCACAACTTCAATGGGGAATGGTATTATAACTGTCTAATTTACTTCTATAGATCTAGATGGGCTTTGAGGGAAGGGTACAATACCTTGTTTTGTTACTCTGTATATTAATCATAGATGTATATATCTTTCCTTGAAGAAATACAAAAATACATTTCCACTTTTTGATTTATTGAAACTTCAAAAGTTTATTTTGACGGTGAATTCTATTATTTTCTACATTAAATCACATCACTCTATGTCCTCTGCTCCTTTATCCTCTACACAAAATAAATAGGAAATTCTATGTTTTAAGACTAGTCACACTGCTTCTTTCACATATTCACCTCAGAAGTTACAATACTATTCCAAACATAATTCAGCACTTGGGTTTGCCCTTGCATGCCTATTAGAATTACTTTGTTTGCATGATTATTGTAGTCTATTATGGAAAGATCTTTTTGTACTTTATGATAATTAGTAAGCTATACCATAACCTTTTTATAAATAGAGAAAAAATTTCCCTAAGCTAAGCATTTATCAAAATAAATTTTATGTCTTATCATATTGACATTTTTGTTTGACCAAAAGGTGCAAGGTATTGATAGTGTAACATAGTTTTCAACAAAGCCTCTTTTCTAGAGGAAAAAATATGTAAGTTGTTTTAGTTTACATATATGTGTGTATGCATGTGTGTCTTCTAGAATAAAAAAGCATATCAATGGTCAAGTTTCATATTTGTTTAATATTAAAAAAAAATGATGCTCTAATACAATAATAATTTTTTAATAAATAACAATATACATAGAAAAGTTTAGATAAAAAGGGAGTTTCTAACTTGGCCCTACTTCCTTATTTAAAATAACCTTTACCTATTTGTCCCTTTATACAATTTGTACCAAGATAGTGGTACAAGGTAGGAAACACCCTTTTCTTCGTATATAAATTTTATACTTATTAGTGCCTTGTAAGATTCATCCAGTAACCCAATGTCTCAACACTTGACCCATTTTCTCAATTTTTTGCCTAATTCTCTCAAGTCTAAGATTTGATGTTGATTCTGACTTCACCAGGGGGTTTTACTATACCCAAGGTGTTGGAAATTGTTCTTTCTACCCCTAATCCTAAGGGAGATTATGAGAACCTAAACCATGGGATTGAAAATCTAGGTTAAACATTCAACTCTATCCACATATCAATGACAAGAAAAGATAACACTATCAAGGCTAAACAAGCCTTCTTCACTTTTCGCTCCACCAAACTTGGGAGGGTAGTCCCAACTCACAATTTTATACAATATCATCAACTTATCCATAGAATGCCAATGCAAATTGTTATTGGTGGATAATTCTTTGGTTCGAGAATAATGGGTGTTTATAATTTTCCATTACCCATTACTAATCCCATTTCTTTCAAATCACCACTGAAAATAAAAATTATGCATCTCTTATAACATATGAGAGGGTGATAGAAACACACTTTTAGGCTAATCCTCTAAAACTTTCAATATCTATAGAGGTATATTATTTGGAATAAATTAAAGAAGAAAGGAAATAAGATTTTGATTATTTGATGTGTTTCTGAAACAAATCCTAGACAAGTTCAATAGACTAATGCTTATTCCCAAGGCATGGAGTCAAATCCTAGATTACGAATGCAAACCCAAACAATAGAGCATTTCAAATTATTGAGGCCTTTAAGAATCAATGCCTAACATTAATGTGGATCCTCATATTATTGTATAAACCATTCTTATAGATCGATAATATATTTCTAGATTCACTATAATTTGCATATAGGCTTTAATTCCTTCCTTGAAGGAAACACATACACATTGTTGGCCTTTTGGATATGTTGATATGGTTTTGTCATTGATGTCAACACTTGTCATCACTTATCAACACTTCTCAACACTTGGAGGTTTTGGTTATGTTCACTAGAAAGTCAGACTTATGGAAAGTCACTGGTATTTGGTTCACCAGCTGATTATGTTGTTCACTGACACTTGCAATGACTTGGAGACTACTTGGTTATGTTAAAGACATTATTCAATCACTTGTTTTTGGTGATTTGGTTAATTTTTTATTCGGGTTTGCATATTTGTTGTTACCAGCAAATAGGTATAGGATAAGCACCAACAGACATATTTATTTCAGATCAGCACGACATGTTATTGAGAGGATTTATTATTATTGTAAATGCATTGAGCCGACATCATGCATTAGATATTGATTTACTTGTAATTGATTTTATTATAATATCTTTTAGTGAGCCGACCTATTCAATTGGTCTTAGGTTATGGTATATATGTAAGATCTTATTTATAAGATCGGAAGAGGATGGGATTGTGAATGTGAAAAGGATTGCAATAAGGTATATGCAAAAATAAGCAGAGCTATACATGCAGACATCATTTCAAGGTTGAAGGAAGGATCTTATGGAGGCAATAAGAAATAAACTAGTACTGAATCTAGCATATGAATATGATATTTTATGCAGTTCATTATCATTGGATTTAAGCATCCAATTGTAGTCAGTGTGACTCTCATTTTTTGATTGAGCAGTGAGCTCTAGGCAGCTGGCCTTTCTGCATGTGCAGAATCCATATTGTAAACACACACTATCTACAGTAGTATCATTTGATTGTGGGTAAGGCTTCCCACCATGGTTTTTCCCCTTTCAGGGTTTCCACATACAAATAATTGTGTTATGTGTTGTGGATGTTATTGTCTTTTTGTTTCATGTATTAATCTTTACTCGTACTGCAATTAACTGTTAAGACTATCTACCGACATAAAGTTTAGTTTACCGGTATTAAGAATTAATTTTTGGTTAAGTTTATTTTGGTTAAATTTATTAGACAATTGATTCACCCCCCCTCTCAATTGTCTCTAGGACCTAACAATTGGTATCAGAGCCTAGTCCTCATTTTGTAGAAGTTTAACAGCTTGAGGAGATCCAATATCTTCTAACTATTTCAGGAAGGACGGTCTAAAACTTGATGGAACTAACTATGGCATATGGAAGACCAAGATGGAGACACATTTTAATTGCATTGGAAAGGACATATGGGATGTTACAAAGAATGGTTATACTACTCCTACTTAAGGTCAACCTATTCCACCTAACCTGGCTAAAGATGAGGAAAATGATTGCAAAACAAGAGAAGTACTTTTGAGCACATTATCAGATCGGCAAGTCATGGGATTGTCAGATAGATCTACTACTAAATCTATTTGGGACAAATTGGAAACATTGAATGAATTAGATTCCACAGTCAAAATTGCAAAACTGGAATGCTTCTAGGTTAGGTATGAAAGTCTGAAAATGGAAGAAGATGAAATAATTTTTTCTTTTATGGAAAGAGTAAATGAAATTTTTTGGGGTATACAATGTTGTGGAGGAACCTTAAGTGAAGATGAGATTGTTTCTAAAGATTTAAGAGCTTTGCCACCAACATATAAAATGAAAGTTACTGCTATAGATGAATTAAGATCAATGCCTAATGCATCAATATCTAGAGACACTTTGGTTGGAAAACTTTCAGCTTTTGAGCTTGAGGTATTTGGTTATGTTACTACTATCAAGACAGATCTAGCTTTTAAGGCATCATCATCAACTATAGCATCATCATCATCACATGATAAATCTGATTGCAAAGCCTTCTATGCAAGAGAACTTGAAGAAAGTAGGAGAGAAAATGAAGAACTTGAAGAACTTGAAGCACTATTTGCAAGGAAAATGCCTAAAGGTCCAATTGGAAGTAAGTATGAAGGTAAAACACCCTTTAAATGTTTTAACTATAATAAGATTGGTCATATGGCTTCTACATGTTGGCATTTCAATAAGGATATTGAGAAGGTTGTTGATGATTATGGATATAACTAATCAAGGATGTTTACTGTCTTAATATTATTATTTTTTTATTGATGTCAAAAAATTAATTTTCTAATTCAGTATGATGTTGCCATATCTTAAGAAGTATGATTTGATGAGTATAAAGATGTTGGTAAAAGACATAGAAAGAATATTATGAATAAGGGGAGGAATAAGTTATTCAATGGGCAACTATTATCGAGTTAGACAATGATGAGATCATGATGTTTAGATTGTAAGGTTAATACTATACTATGTTATCGAGCAAAGAACCTAGTCGGTAAACCCTAAGGTTATCGCTATTGGTTAATGAAGGTAGAATGTCTACCGAGTGAAGTTTAGTATTTATCGAGTTGTAACCGAGTTGCAACCGAGTAATAACAGAATGCATTGAATGAATAAAAGCATTATTTAATGAAGGAAGTTGATGAGCTAGAATTGCATAAATGATTGGTATGTCATGAATGAAGTTTGTTAAAGAATCTATGGCAAAGGAAAATCAGCAGGAAGATCTACAACCTAGATTGAACTGTAATACCATAGCACAAGTTCCAAGGTGGGGTAAAACATTTTCAGATCGAAGGATACATTGAACCTGGTCTAAATTTGAAGATCTGATGGCTATGGTTGATCATGGGAAATGTGATCAAGGAGACTAAGCGGTTGGAAAATTGTTTATAAATAAGGAATTGTTGATAAACAATGTATGCGGGCAAGTGTATGCACAGGGATGCTACATAGTGATTACCGAGCATAGAAGCTTGAAGACCTATTTTGAATAAGAGAGTATAGAGCCTAGCACATGGACAAGATTGGTTCTATGTCTATATTGTATTGAGCAAATAAGAATCTGCTTTAGCATTTTAGATGTGAAGTTGCAGATAGATTTTTATTACTGTTATTTTGTGAAGTCATAGAAAATCACTTAACTGAGTGTACTTAACAGTCTTATTTGTAAAACTCTCTAGCAAGGTGACATTCTGATTGAGTGTTTGAAATCCTTTAACAAGGTCACTTCTAACAAGGTGAAGATCCTAACAGATTTGAGGGAAATCCCTTAACCGGACCGGGTCACATCTAGTAATGTGTTTGTAATCTTTAATAGGATTTTTTTTTAATTGAGCATACTCTAGAAGAGTATATTTCTTAGTGGGTCCAAAATCTCACAGTGGTTTTTCCCTATTTGGGTTTCCACATTAAATCTAGTGTTATGAGTGTTATGATTTTCATATGCTTTTGAGTTTGCATGTTTAGCAGTTTTGGTTATATTACTGAAATATATGTTACCGAGGTTGAATCTGATGTTTTTATGGAAGATTATGTTTGTGTGATTCACCCCCCCCCCTCTCATCTTGTTGGCTATTGGATTTGTACTTACATTAAGTATCAGAACTATCAATTGGTATCAGAGCTTTGGAATCTGGAAGAAAAGTTTAAAGGTACTTGAGGCAAAGATCCAAAGATGTATAAGAGGGATGCACCGAAGCTGAACAATTCAAGTTTCTCTACATGGCGGAAAAGGATGAAGCTACACCTATCAGGAGTTGGAGAATATGTTGTATATTATCTGGAGAATGATTTCATCACACCAAGCACCTATCCATTGACAATGGAATAAATAAAGGCAAAGCAAGAACATATCCAAGTAATGATTGAAATAACATCTGCATTGACCGATTCAGAGTTTAATGATCTAGAAGGTTGCAATGATGCAAAGGCAATGTGGGACAAGCTCATATTTGTGCATGGAGGAGATGAACATGTTCAAGGAGAAAAAGTGGACAGTCTAAGAGGACAACTTGAATCTATGAGGATGAATGAAGGTGAAAACATAACCCAGTATAGTACAAGACCAAAGGAGATTGTCAATCAAATCAAAGGAGCAGGTGGAACTATTGAAGAAAAGGATATAACAAGTAAGTTGTTAAGAACCCTTCTACTAGCTTATGCAATTCGAGTCTCTGCAATCAATGAATTGAGGTCTGTACCTAATATGCTAGTTTCTTTAGATTCTACTATTGGTAAGCTACATGCATTTGAGTTAAGTAACTTTAATAACAGTGGGTCATCGGTAAATAAAGTTGAATCTGCATTTACTTCATTTCATCTTGATTAATCTAATGATTACAATTAAAAAAAATATAAGTACTCTAAAGGAGATCACAGTGTAGCAAGTGAAAGATTTCGTAAAAACATGGAGGAAGTACATAAACTGTATGATGAAATCAGAAAGCAAGAAGAGTTTGAAGCACTATTAGCCAGAAGGTTGCCAATAGGAAAAGGTAAGTATAAAGGAAAACTACCTTTGAAATGTTTCAATTGTGATAAGATAGGACATATGGCTTCTAACTATCCTAACAAAGATTCTATTGAAAAGAGAGATTACCAAGATGACAGATAGAAAGATAATCATTATAGAGGACACTGAGACTTCAGAAGAAAAGATAGAAAGTCATGCTTAATAGCCAATGAGGAATCCAATGGTGATAAATTAGATGAAAATGATACAGAGGAAGTAGTTTATGTGGCTATCAAAGATGGATCAGATGAAGAAAGGTATGAAGAAAAAGCCCTAATATCTCACATAAATACTAATGATTCTTGGATCATAGATAGTGGATGCTCACATCATATGACAGGTGATAAACACAAGTTTGTTATGTTAGAAGACTATGATGGAGGCTATGTAAGATTTGGTAATGATGCACCATGTCTTGTAAGAGGTAAAGGATCCATAACACTTCTTGATAATGCAAGATGCAATGATGTTTATTGGGTTGAAGGTTTGAAATACAATTTGTTGAGTGTAGCACAGCTAAATAATACAGGATACTGAATAGAATTTCAAAAAGGAATTGTCAAAGTTCATGACAAGCATGGAAAGCTAGCTACTACCGAGACACAAACAAAAGGTAATACATTTCATCTTGACTCAACCTAGAATAAGTGTTTGTATACAAAGATAGATGATACCTGGTTATGGCATAAAAGGTTTTGTCATGTAAATCTTGATAATTTGATCAAAATAAGAAAGAAGCATCGAGTAAGAGGTCTACTGAGTCTTGAAAAAATTGAGAATGCTATGTGCCGAGGATGCCAGATGGGTAAAATGATAAGATCAAGCTTTACAAGTAAGTCTTACACTTCTAAGGGAATTTTAGATCTTGTGCACACTGGTCTTTGAGGTCCTATGAAAGTTCAAAGTTATTATGGTGATAAATATTTCATATTATTTGTGGATGAAAACTCAAGGATGATGTCAGTAATGGTTTTAAAAGAAAAATCAGAAGCTTTTCAAATGTTTAAATGGTACAAGGCAAAAGTTGAAAATGAAACAGGAAGACAACTGAAATGTCTTAGATCAGATAGAGGAGGAGACTTCACATCTGATGAGTTCAACTTATTCTGCAATGATCATGGTATTAAAAGACAAGTCTTTGCACCAAGAACTCCACAACAAAATGGAATTTCTAAGAGAAGAAACAAATCTATTGTGGATTGTGCCAGAACCCTGTTGATTGAAAAGAAAGTGCCACAAACATTTTGGAGAGAAGCAATAAGCACAACAAATTACATCCTGAACCGAGTACAACTGAAGAAAGGTAGTTTCAAGACACCTTATGAAATCTGGTATGACAAGAAACCTAATGTAAATTATTTCAAAATCTTTGGAAGTAGATGTTATGTACACAAGGATGATAGAAATGGCAAGTTTGATTAGAAAAGTGAAGAAGGAACATTTCTTGGTTATTCTTCTAGAAGTAAAGCATTTAAATGTCCGATCAAATCATCTAACAGAATAGTAGAAAGTGCAAATGTGAAAATTGATGAATTTGTAGAAAGAAATGATGAAGGAAATTCCAAGGAACTAGAAGATTATGATGAATTTGTCTATGTTCAACTGACAAGTCTTACTGAGAGAACTGTTGAAGGAAATGAAGAGAATATCCAGTTACCGAGTGATGAAGAAGATCATACAGAGCCTACCAATCCTGTATTAGCCAAGTATGTCAGAAGACATCATGCACCAAGTCAAATTATAGGAGATAAGGATGATCCAATAATGACAAGAAACAAACTGAGACAAAACACATGTCTGATATCAAAATTTGAACCAAGAATAGTGAAAGAGGCATTTCATAGTGAAGATTGGATAAATGCTATGATAGAAGAGATTGATCAAATCAAGAAGAATGACACATGGGCACTAATCCCAAGACCGAAGGACAAAAATGTAATCAGTACAAAGTGGATTTTCATAAACAAGCTGAAAAGGAGAGGTCATTCAAAATAAAGCAAGACTAGTTTGCAAAGGTTATGCCCAAGAAGAAGGAATTGATTATACTGAGACTTTTGCACCTGTGGCTAGACTTGAAGGAGTAAGGACATTGTTGGCATATGCTACTTACAATAATTTCAAGGTATATCAAATGGATGTCAAATCTTCATTTCTGAATGGAGTATTAGAAGAAGTTTTTATTGAACAACCTGAAGGATTTGTTGAAGACAAGAATAAAGATCAGGTATGTAAATTGAACAAAGCTTTATATGGTCTGAAACAAGCACCTAGAGCATGGTATGAAATATTGCACTCTTATTTAATCAAGATTGGTTTTATAAGAACAAGTGAAAACAACAATATTTACATGAAGAATGATGAAAGTGGAATACTGATCTCAGCCATATTTATTGATGATATTATATTTTTTGGAAATGACTCTCTATGTAAGAACTTTGGAAATGAAATAAGGAAAGAATTGTAGATGTCATTAATTGGTGAGATAAAGTATTTTATAGGTTTACAGATATTGCAAATGAAAAATGAGATTTTCATTGCTCAATCCAAATACATAAAGGAAATCTTGAAGAAATTTGGAATGGAGGATTCAAAACCAGTAAGTACTCCTATGACTACCAACTGTAAACTATCAAAGAATGATGAATCTACATCTTTTGATGAGACACTTTACCAATCCATGATTGGAAAGCTACAATATGTTGTTCACAGCAGACCAGACATAACACATGCAGTAGGTATAGTTGCAAGATTCTCTATAGATCCTAAGGAAATACACATGACAACAATCAAGAGAATTTTTCAGATACTTGAAAGGCACTGAATATTATGGCTTAGTATATCAGAAAATAAATTAATTTGATTTAAATGTTTATACTGATACTGATTTGGTAGGCAACATTGATGACAGAAAAAGCACAAGTGGAGGAGCTTTCTTTTTAGGAGAAAGACTAGTGAGTTGGCTTAGCAAGAAACAAGGATGTGTTTCACAGTCAACAGTAGAAGCTGAATACGATGCTGCAGTACTAAATTGTACCAACATAGCATGGATCAAACAACTATTGGAAGGTATAAATGAGAAAGTTACTGAACCAGTAACTATATTTTGTGACAATACTAGTGCCATTAACATCTCAAAGAATCTTGTTATGCACTCTAAGACAAAGCACATCTCTATAAAATATCATTATCTTAGAGAAGAAGCTCAAAAGAAGAAAGTGGTGTTGGAGTATGTTAGCACAAAGGAACAAGTAGTAGACATCTTCACCAAGCCACTGCTAAGGGATACGTTTGATTATTTCAGAAGTAAGTTAGGGGTCCTACCCCTATCTTCTACTCACTAACCAAGTTCAGTGAAAGCATCAATTCGATGACTCTACAAAATATATTTTAGGAGTTGATGCTGATTTACACACTTTAGGATGTTTTCTAAAGGTGTACAGGAAACTATGCAGGAAACTATGCAGGAAACTATGTAGGAAACAAATCAAGAATTGAAGACATAAATGCTCTAACCAAGACTAAGTTGACACACAACAGCAGGAAATCACTTCAAATAGGAAGAAATTATGTTTTAGTTCTTTACTTTTTGGCATTTTTGTCAAAAGGGGAGAAGACAAGAGGAGAAGACTAATGTATGGGGGAGAATTTTGATGACAGAAGGAGAGCATTTCAGCATCTCAGAATCTCACAACAATCCGAATCAATTAGGTCAAATCAATTGGTTTTGCCATCAATGCCAAAGGGGGAGATTGTTGGCATTTCAATAAGGATATTGAGAAGGTTGTTGATGATTATGGATATAACTGATCAAGGATTTTTACTGTCTTAATATTATTATTTTGTCATTGATGTCAAGAAATTGATTTTCTAATTTAGTATGATGTTGCCATATCTTAAGAAGTATGATCTGATGAGTATAAAGATGTCGGTAAAAGACATAGAAAGAATATGATGAATAAAGGGAGGAATAAGTTATTCAATGGGAAACTATTACCAAGTTAGACAATCATGAGATCATGATGTTTAGATTGTCTTGATATCATACATATGTTATTGATTGAAAGGTTAATACTATACTATGTTACCGAGCAAAGAACCTAGTCGGTAAACCCTAAGGTTATCGCTATTGGTTAATGAAGGTAAAATGTCTACTGAGTGAAGTTTAGTATTTATCGAGTTGTAACCGAGTTGCAACCGAGTAATAATAGAATGCATTGAATAAATAAAAGCATTATTTAATGAAGGAAGTTGATGAGCTAGAATTGATTAAATGATTGGTATGCCATGAATGAAGCTTGTTAAAGAATCTATGGCAAAGGAAAATCGGTAGGAAGATCTACAACATGGATTGAATGGCAATACCCTAGCACAAGTTCCAAGAAATGTATACAAGTTCCAAGGTGGGGTAAAATGTTTTTAGATCGAAGGATACATTGAACCTGGTCTAAATTTGAAGATCTGATGGCTATGATTGATCATGGGAAATGTGATCAAGTAGATTAAGCAGTTGGCAAATTGTTTATAAATAAGGAACTGTTGATAAAAAATGTATGTGGGCAAGTGTCTGCATAGGGATGCTACATAGTGATTACCAAGCATAGAAGCTTGAAGACCTATTTTGAATAACAGAGTATAAAGCCCAGGAGATGGACAAGATTAGTTCTATGTCTATATTGTATTGAGCAAATAAGAATCTACTTTAGCATTTTAGATGTGAAGTTGTAGATAGATTTTTATTACTGTTATTTTGTGAAGTGACAGAAAATCTCTTAACCGAGTGGACTTAACAGTCTTATTTGTAAAACCCTCTATCAAGGTGACATTCTGATTGAGTGTTTGAAATCCTTTAACAAGGTCACTTCTAACAAGGTGAATATCCTAACAGATCTGAGGGAAATCCCTTAACCGAGTCACATCTAGCAATGTGTTTGTAATCTTTAACAGGATTTGCTTTTAATCGAGCATGCTCTAGAAGAGTATATTTCTTAGTGGGTCCAAAATCCCACAGTGGTTTTTCCCTATTTGGGTTTCCATGTTAAATCTAGTGTTATGAGTATTATGATGTTCATAAGCTTTTGAGTTTGCATTTTTAGGAGTTTTGGTTATATTACTGAAATATATGTTACTGAGGTTGAATCTGATGTTTTTATGGAAGATTAAGTTTGTGTGATTCACCCCCCCCCCTCTCATCTTGTTGGCTATTGGATCTGTACTTACATTAAGTATTAGAACTATCACTAGATGTCTTGATAGACATGCAAGATTAAGAGAAGAAGCTAAAAGAACATATAAGCCTAACCTCGAGTATCAAAAATACAAGTTTAAGAAGGATAGAGAAAAATCTTGTTATTATGCTGATGAAGGAATCACTGATGATTCTGATGAGGATCCGACAGACAATGGATGGGCTTTTGTTGCTATAATAGAAGATCAACTGGCACCTACTATTCAACCGGTAGAGCAGGCCTTGGCAGCTAAAGTTGAAGATAAGGATGAAGGTATTATTGATTCAGGATGTTCACATCATATGACTGGAGATAAGAGTAAATTCTTAACCTTTCAGGATTACAATGGAGGTCTAGTGAGATTTGGAGATGATAAAGCTTGCTTGATCAAAGGAAAAGGTACTATATCTTTTGATGGTAAGCACAATACTGATAATGTTTACTATGTTGAAGTTTTCAAGCATAATCTTTTGAGTGTTCGTCAATTAGTTGAGAAAGGATTTCAGTTACAATTCAAGAATGGTAAATGCAAAATCTTAAACAGGAAATGGTTTGGAAAATGCAACTGGTAATCAGAATAGAGGTAATATCTTTCTTTTGAACAATAATGAGAAAGCATGTTTGATTGCATATATTGATGAAAGCTGGTTATGGCATAAGAGGCCTTTTCATGTAAATTTTGATTGCATTGTGAAAATTAGTACAACTAATGCAGTTAGAGATTTACCTAAGATTGTTAAACCTCACAATCGGGTATGTAAGGAATGTCAATTTGGAAAGCAAGTTAGAGAAACTTTCAAGAGTATTCTGGAGAAGGCTAACAATGTTCTTGATTTAATTCATACTGATTTATGTGGTCCAGTAAGAACTAGAAGTATACAAGGTGATAGATATTTTATGCCAATCATTCATGACTATTATAGAATGTGTTGGGTTACTTTTCTCAGAGAAAAATCTGAAGCATTTGGGAAATTCAAACTATTCAAGGTGATGGTAGAAAATGAAACCGGCAAGAAAATCAAATGTTTGAGATCAGATCAAGGAGGTGAGTTCACATCTAAGGAATTTAATACATTCTGTGAAGTGAATGGGATCAGAAGACATGTATCAGCATCCCAGACACCCCAGCAGAATAAAGTTGTGGAAAGGAAAAACAAAACTATCTTGGATGCAGCCAGAAGTATGATATCAGAAGCAAATCTACCTCATATATGTTATCACTGATTAAAAATGGGCTTTTCTTTTCCCATGATTGGCTATGGTTTGTTGAAATTTTGAATAGGGTGCAGTTTCAAATGCTTCAGTTTTGTTGTAGACCTCAAGGGTTTAAGGGTTTTTGATTTTAGATCCTCTTGTGTTTGTTTTAAACCCTCTAATTTCTAATATTTCGTTACTTTATTCACTTAAGTAATGGGTCGTGGGGTTGTAGGAAGTGTCCCCCTTGTTGTTTGCCTAGGCGGTCATGTTAATTAATCAAAAAATTTATGCCTCATATGTTTTTCTCCTAAAGTTGTCGGGCCCAGTAACTGGTGCGCATCTCGCAGGTGGATCCATGGCTCACATTATTTCGCTAGGCAAAGTTGCACATAATTTAAAACCAATGAAGTTGCAAAAATGACATGGCATGCCACATAGACGGTCCAGCTAGTTGACGATAGCGAGTAAAATGGCGGCACGCAGCATAAGTTACAACAGTTAGCGGGTCAGGATTAAAGGCTAAAAGGTGGGCCCCAGAGGTGAGTCAGGTCGCAATCAGGAGATGACTTTGCAGGTACAGTTGTCAAGAGTTTGTTGGGGCCCCGTGGTTTTCTTTCGGCATATAAAAAGGTGACAAGTTAGCTCCGAAGGTGACTGGGCGCTAGGTGTTTGCAGTGAGTCAGCGGGCCCAGCCCTCCCAAAAGCCTTTTCAGACGGTTAAAAGCCAATCAACTTAAGCAATGATCCGACGGCTTGCGTTATTTCACAAGGATAAGATGCTCGTTCTTTATACCCCGCGAAATAGCGAGAGTGAATGAGAGCCATCCACATGTCCGTTGACACGTGGTCTAAGAAGAAAGTGTGGGCCCGCCAAGGTGGAACCAGCGGTATAAAAGAAAGACACACGGCCAGTATCAAGTGGAATGCAAAGGAAATTTCAAGGCCAATGGTTGGGTGCCACGTGGTATCATATAGCCAATAGAGAAGTGAGACCCGATGCAGAGCCAAAGTTGTTAGTCAATCTAACACTCGATCAAGTTTCTTTTGATCGAACGGTCGGCGCTATTTCGCAGGACTAAGCTGCCTGATAGTTATGCTTCACGAAGTTGCAAAAGAGCAAAATGAAACACTTGTAGGAACGTTGTGACCCATTGGAGTGAAAAATACAAATTCTTGTATGAATTCAATTTTGAAGGGACGGCCGAAGCATGCGGAATCAATGTTGTAGTTAAGGCCTTGAGTACAATATTTGATTTCCTATCAACCGGGTGAAGATATCTTTTAAAGGATTTTGCAAAAGAGCAGATGTAGAGTTATTTTCTTTAGATATAGAACAAGTTAGTTCAGTTGCAGAGCAAATTCCTTCAAGCAAAGAATAGGTTCTCTCGTATTCTTGTGTAGCAATTCCTGTGTAGTGTTCTAGATAAGATAATTGATTCATCATAGAATTGTTTAAAAGTGGTATTCATTTCTTACGTTTTCAAAATGGCTCCTAAAAGAGAATTGTCTGGCAAAGTTAACTATTCAGAAAGGAGTGTCTGTGATGATTTTTTAGAATAGTTGACGTTGTCAACTAATCAGGCATCAAAGGCAAAAGAATTAGTGCCCAAGGCTCCCCATTTAAAGATAGGAGAAGGATTATATGCCAAGGGTAACTGGTTGAGAGACCCATAGGTTGGATTGTCTGGGTTGGGGTTGTTTAAAGTTGGATTCGGAATGAGAAATTCTCCTGCCCCCGCAAAACAGTATCTAGGAATTAGATATCAGGAAATTAGTGGTCCCAAGGGTATTTATGGACACAGATTTGTTAACCCAAATTGCGCTCAACTATGATCCAGTCACAAGAAACATTCAGGATGTAAATGGGAAAACCCTTGTTGAGATTAATGCTAAGGAGTTTAGGACAGCTTTTGGGCTTAATGAGTTCACTAATTTTCTAGAACCTATAAATTTCACATCATTAACCCAAATTTATGGTGCACAGAGGAGTCATCTCAGGAATGGGCCTCTCAAGGAGTTTTTTGTGAAAATAGGAGGGTTAATAGTTGTAGGACCCAACACACAAGAGCCCTTTTCATTAAGTATGTTCACCTTGAGGGCTAAAGGAATGTATTGGGCACTTTGCCAAGTTTTGGGAGAAGATGCTGAAGTAAATATGCCAAATCATTACTTGTTAATGATTGCTCAAATTTTGAATCCTTCTCTTGCAATTAAATTTGATTATGCCTCTTTTATTGTTGATGCTATCCATGGAGGGTTAATAGGAATCAAGAATGGAAAGGTGGATAGGCCTTTTGGATGGTACTCACTGCTGATGCATCTTTTTCTCTTCAAAGGTGGTGATTACTTTGCCAGTGGACTGGACCTTGTTAAGGAGAAGGAAGGAGAAAAAATGCTGGTACAATTATGGAGTACTGTGTTGTCATGGGATAGAGAGGATGCCAATTTTTTGAAGTTTGATAAATATTTTGCATCCAAGATAAGGACTCTCCTCTGCTCTGAGAACCCAAGAATCCCCAAAGCTCTTCTGGAATTCATAAGACCAAAAGAATTTGCAGAGAACATAAAAATTGTTCATAACTGGGGTGACATTTACTTGTATCCAGTCTCCACAGTTTTCAGAGTGTTTGGTTTTAGAGGCACCCCATTTTTTCTACCTTACCAGGTCCCTCTTAAAGTAGGAATCGCAGAGATCCTTAGACAAATTGGTATCTTACAAGAGGTAGAGTTGACAGGCAGGGGTAAAGGGACTATTTTCCCTACAGCTACCATAGCTCACCAATTTGTAATAACAAAAGGAGGCTGGAATTGCTTTGAGGATTTCCTCAAGCCTTATCATTTGTCCACTGCAGTGTCCAGGTGTGCTGATCTAGAAGACTTCTTCAATGGTATGTTTAGGAAGAAGGTAGTATGTAGAGGTAGGCCTCATCAATTCCAGTTTCCTGAAGACCTCAACAAAAATGAGTTTGATCTAGATGAGCAGGAGCTAAGGAAAGAGAAGTGGGTGGCTTATAAGAAAGCCTTGGATTTTGTGCATCAGTTTGATGCCAGCTATGACCCATTCTCTAGCTTTTTCCCACTGGAAGCGAAAATAAAGTTTTTGATTGTTTGCTTTGAAGATGTGATGCAGACACTGAAGGAGAAGAGGGAAGCTATAATCGAGAGCAACCCTGAGAAGGCAAGAATGATCCTAAGTAGGTTAGCTTCTGGCAAGGCAATCCCTCCTAGTGATTACACACTGCATAAGAAATCCAGTTATAGTGTGCTGATGCCTACAACAGGGGAGCCCTCTACCTCCAAAGGAAAGAGGAAGATACAAGATGTCATTGACATCCAAGAAAGCCCAAAGAAGCAAAGGGTGGGGAAAGAAGTGCAATCAGATACACCTTTGTATTCCCCATCCCAATCCCCTATCCATATAGGAAATGAGCAAGCAACAGCTGAGCAACTCCTATAGTTAGGTAGTCTAGGGGAAATTGCATACACTTATGATGAAGTGGAGGAAGGAATGCCAGAAGAACCCATTGCTGCTGAAATGGATATCACTACCACTGAACTCAAAGGCCAGGAGTGGGATCCTGAGATAAAACAGGCAAGTAGTTCCTTTTTAGCTAATAACAATTTTGTCACATCAGAAGCATTTATGCAGTTTATATGGAAACAACACATAGATAAATATAATGCTAGATGTGAAATGAGAAAGGCTAAGCAACCCAATAAAGATCCAGCCCTGGTGGAAGAGGAAATAAAGCAAGAGATGATGGAAGAATTCAAAACCATCACCCCTGAGTAGGGAAGAGATATGGTAGCACAAGCTAGAGTGCTTATCTTACTCGAATGGGATATAGTAGACGCCCTGGTACTAGATGCAGTGAGAAAAGAGACTAAACCCATGGAGGGGATTACTTTCAATAAGAACAATGTTGCACTTGTCATGTGGTCTCTCAAGAGAAATGAGAGTAAGAAAAGCAAAGACACCCGAGGGTCAAGTTACCTTGGTGGAATGATGGTGAAGAGAGTGCAGAGTACAGGGGTAGTGGAGGCTGCTAACACTATGTTAGAGACTACAAAATTTAGTGTTGCAGTAGCAAAGAAGGAAGCCAAAGAGAAAGAGGCCCTCCAAGTTAAGTTGGAAACAATTTTGAAGGCCTATAACAATGCCAAGGAGGAGGTAAGAGGTAAGGATAGTATCATTGTCAAGCTGCAGAGCCAGTTGACTGGACAATACCACCAAGGTGAGTCTTCAACACTGATGATTTCCTCTTCTCCTGCAAGACCTCCACCTACTAGCCCTATCATTGAGTTTCCACCATCTCTAGCACCCTCTAGCTCTCAAATGGTTGAAATTACTCCTCAAGAATTGGAAAACTTGAAACAGGCTCAAGCCTTGTATGCAAAGAAGTATGAGGAGAGAGTAAGAGCTATAATTTCCAGTTTTGCAGATACAATAAATGCCTCATTGCTCTACAACAATGTAGGTAAAATTATGGATATATGGAATGAGCTCAGGAGAGACAAGGCACCTATTTTTGATAAATGGAGGCCTAGGGAGCAAGATTTAGAGTTTATGTGTGTATCCTGCGATGAGGCAAGGGCCAATCCCATCATCAAATCCACTTTTGATGTCGCTAAAGTCTTAGTACAATTAGCAGTAGAGGTGGATAATGTGGATACGAAGGTTAATTTGTGCAAGAAGGAGTACACTGATCAAGCTTTTGAGTTGCTCCCAGGAGTTTTTGCTAGCCCAGATCAATTAAAGAACAAACAAATGTGGCTTAAGGAGATAGAAGCTAAATTGTCAGCAAGAGTTAAATGAATTATTGATCTTGATGATGTTTCTTTCTTTGTTGTGGCAATACAAGAGATAGAGAAAATTAAGTCACATTATGGTTTTCTCAATTCAGAAGTCAACAAAATGAGAAATTCTTGGAAAAGGTTGACTAAGACTAAAGATAAAGTGATTAATTTCTCATGGCCAACATAAGAGGTGTATGATGAGTGGACAATTAAATATGCCACCCATGATCCGGAATAGTTGGAGAGTGCCCCTGAAAAGATAGAAGAGGTTGCAACCGAACAACCTGTTGAAGAAACTGCAGAGGCCGAAAAGAGCTTGTAACTGTTTTTTGTGAAAAGCTTGTAACCTCTTTATTTTGAAAGAAATGGTTGTAACAAACTCTCCTCAAGAAGTCTGAAGCTTTGTGCATCCATGTTGTTATAAATGGATACCAGGACTAGAGGAAGGGGATCGCAAAAAAAAATTGAAAGAAAACGCTGCAGAAATTTATCTGAGCTTTTCCAAGTCTAATGGAGAATATTCAAAAACTTTTTGTAATATTTCTTGAAACTTAATATCAAATATACAGACCATCGGTTTTGAGTGAAGCTTTGTGTTGTCTTCAAGTGTTTTTACAATTTGTTTACTGTTTTCATTCTGAATAATCCAGGGTTGTTATCTTGAATGGAATTGCAAAGCAATTTTAGTAGGAGTGTTCGTTAGCTTTTCTCTTTAGGAGGGAAATTAATGATGCAGGGATCACTCATACCAGTAAACTCTTTGGAAGAGACTTTGAATTTTGATGATCATAGCTTAATTTGGGATGCATGAATTCTTGTAGATGTCAGGCATATACAAGGATTAATAGAAACCAAGCCGACGGGATGCATAAAGAGGTTTTGTTTGAGGAGTCTTATTTGAGTTTAGATGACTCTGTGACCTTGGATAAGGCACTGGTATTGATTGAAGTTGTTTACTGCATGTTTTGTTGATTGAAATGCTGAATTTAAGTATAATTTCCATTCTTTGTTTTGAGTTGATTTCAAGGTGAATAGATCCACTGGTTTTCTGGATTGGTTTGCAGTGGGTTTATGTTTGAAAGTGTGAATTCAATTCATAAAGGTATACCCACCTGGGCTGTGAGTAAGCCCGAAGTGTAGAAGGTTCAATCAAACCTTGTCATATGTTGTCTTGAGAATTTCCTTATCTTTAATGTCTCTTCTGCACTGAGTTTAACCATATTATTTTAAGGATGTTAAAGGGAATCAGATTTTGAAGACAACAATATATACTAGAGAGAAATTGTCAATACAGTTGTTTATACATTCAATAGAGTTCACATTAGAAGTGAAACCGGTAAGACCCCACATGAACTATGGTTTGGTAATACTCCTACTCTTAAATATTTCAAAATTTTTGGAAGTAAATGCTACATTAGAAGAGATGAGTATATTGGCAAATTTGATCCTAGAAGTGATGAAGGAATATTTCTTGGTTATTCATCTAAGAGCAAGGCATATAGATGTTTTAACAAGAGATTGCATAAAATTGTTGAGAGTGCAAATGTGAAGATTGATGAATAGTTTAGAGGAAATTCAAGGTACACAGACACTGAACCGGAAATGAGATAATCTCAAATGAACCTATTATGAATACATAGGTACAAAATGGTGATCAAATTACACTGGCATCATTTGGAGATTCAACAATCACTGAAGAACAGTAGCAAGCAAAAACACCCCGGTATGTAAGATTGAATCATTCTAAAGATCAGATAATTGGAAACAAATTTCAAGGAGTTATGACAAGAGGAAGATCAAGGCAAATGAGGAGGTATGTCTTATATCTCAAATTGAACCTATGTCAATTAATGAGGCATGTGAAGATAAATATTGGATTAAAGCTATGAAAGATGAATTGGAACAAATTGAAAGGAATAACACTTGGTCATTAGTTCCTTGGCCTAAAGACAAAAATGTAATTGGAACTAAATGGGTTTTCAGAAATAAAATTAATAAAGATGGCATGCTAATAAAAAACAAAGAAAGATTAGTGTGTAAGGGATATTCTCAGAAAGAAGGAATTGATTATAATGAAACCTTTGCATCGGTAGCTAGAATTGAGGTAGTAAGACTTTAATTGGCTTTTGCAGCACACAAGAACTATAAAGTATATCAAATGAATGTTAAATGTGCATTTATGAATGGAGTTCTAGAAGAAGAAGTTTATATTGAACAACCTGATGGATTTTCTTTGATAGATAACAAAGACATGGTTTGTAGGTTAAGGAAAGCTTTGTATGGGTTGAAGCAAGCTCCTAGAACCTGGTATGCTAGACTATACAAATATCTTTTGAAGCTTGGTTACATTAAAGGTAATGGTGACAACAAACTATACTACAAAGTGACTAATGATGACATCTTGGTTATTGAAGTTTTTGTTGATGATATAATCTTTGGAGGAGAAGATGGTTTGTGTAAAGACTTTTCTAACAAAATGCAACAAGAATTTGAAATGTCTATGATTGGAGAGATAAAATTATTTTTAGGATTGCAGATTTCACAGAATGATAAAGGTATATTTATATGTCAATCTAAGTACTTAAAGGAATTACTAAAGAAATTTGGCATGGAAAATTGTAAACCGGTAAGCACACCTATGACTACAAATGATAAATTATCTTTGAAGGATGAATCAACTCCTGTTAATCCGACTAGATACAAGTCTATGATAGGGGGTTTACTGTATTTGACACAAGCAAGACTTGATATTATGCATGCAGTATGTATTGTTTCAAGATTTTAGAGTAATCCTAAAGAAAGTCATGAATCAGCAGTGAAAAGGATTTTCTGGTACCTACAAGGCACTACAAATCTTGGTTTATGGTATCCTAGAGATGAAAATTTTGACTTATGTGCATACACCGATGCTAATTGGGTAGGAGATGTGGATGACAAAAAAAACACCACCGGCGGAGCATTTTTTCTTGGTAGCAGACTAATTTCATGGTTGAGCAAGAAACAGAGTTGTACAAGTCTATCAACAGTGAAATCAGAATATGTTGCAGCAACAACTAATTGTACACAAGTATTATGGATGAAGAAAATGTTGAAGGAAATAAAGGTAAATTGCAAGGAACCTATAACTATTTACTGTGATAATACATTAGCAATTGATATATCTAAGAACTCTATACTTCACTCTAAAACTAAACATGTTTCTATCAAACTGAACTTTCTAAAGGAGAATGTTGAAGCAAAAGAAGTGAAATTTGTTTATGTGAAAACTAAAGAGCAGATTGTAGATATTTTTACAAAGCCCTTGCCTAAGGAAGCATTTGAGTATCTCAGAGAGCAACTTGGAGTCCTACCCCCACCAGTAGAGACTTAGACAATTGATATTTTTCATAAATTGACAAAATTAATAGAGAAATCTTTTATTCTAGCTTTGATGAGGAGAGCTACTTCTCAGGGGGAGTACTTGGTATAATAAGTTGGTATTTTGTATTTGGTTTTGTACTGCTTTGGCATTTGATGTCAAAGGGGGAGAGATTGATATAGAAAAACACATTATCCTTTTCTTTTGGTAAGAGATTATTCCTAGGGGGAGAGATATTATGTATTTTTTATTTTTGGTTAATGATCTCTTTGGGAGATTGTTGGTTTTTTATTTTTGGCATTTTTGTTTTGGCACTTTGATGGTTTTTCCATCTTGTGTTGCCATCAATGCCAAAGGGGGAGATTGTTGGAATTTTGCATATGTTGATATGGTTTTGTCATTGATGTCAACACTTGTCATCACTTGTCAACACTTATCAGCACTTGGAGATTTTGGTTATGTTCACTGGCAAGTCAAAGACTTATGCAAAGTCACTAGTATTTGGTTCACTAATAGATTATGTTGTTCACCGACACTTGGAATGACTTGGAGACTACTTGGTTATGTCAAAGACATTAGTCGATCACCGTGTTTTGGCGATTTGGTTAATTGTTTATTCGGGTTTGCATATTTGTTGTTACCAGCAAATAGGTCCAAGATAAGCACCGACAGACAGATCTATTCCAGATCAGCACAACATGTTATTGAGATGATTTATTATTTTTGTAAATGCATTGAGCCGATATCATGCATTGGATATTGATTTACTTGTAATTGATTTTATTGTAATATCTTTTAGTGAGCCAACCTATTCAATTGGTCTTAGGTTATGGTATATATGTAAGATCTTATTTATAAGATTGGAAGAGGATGGGATTGTGAATGCGAAAAGGATTGCAATAAGGTATATGGAAAAATAAGCAGAGCTATACATCTAGACATCATTTGAAGGTTGAAGGAAGGATCTTGTGTAGGCAATCAGAACTAAACTGGTACTGAATCTAGCATATGAAGATGCTATTTTATGTAGTACATTATCATTCGATTTAAGCATCCAATTGTAGTCAGCGTGACTCTCATTTTGTGATTGAGTAGTGAGCTCTAGGAAGCTAGCCTTTTTGCATGTGCAGAATCCATATTGTAAACACATACCATCTGTAGTAGTATCATTTGATTGTGGGTAAGGATTTCCACCATGGTTTTTCCCCTTACAGAGTTTCCATGTACAAATAATTGTGTTATGTGTTATGTATGTTATTGTCTTTCTATTTCATGCATTAAGCTTTACCAATACTGCAATTAACTGTTAAGATTGTCTACCAACATAAAGTTTGGTTTAACGGTATTAAGCATTAAGTTTTGGTTATGTTAAATTTGGTTGAATTTATTGGACAACTGATTCACCTCCCCCCCCTCTCAGTTGTCTCTGGGACCTAACACACACATTTACACATTGACAAGGAAATTGTCTAGACAAAACAAAATATCCTTAACATTTTAATTTATATGAAAGTAGAGAATACAAATATAGGAAACCTCTACAAAAATTTAATAATCTTCTCATGAACTAATTGAAACTATTGAGAAAAATTTGAACATCCATCTACTATGAAATTATCCAAAAACTAGAATATAAATAGTTCTATTCTACTTGCCCAGAAAATAAAAAAATTCAGAACCCCTTTTCTAAGGCAATGGTATTCCTTTTATAGGCACAAGGAATGCAATAGGATACCAAATGTTTACATGTGGCAACTTTTTCTTTTTTATTCATCCACTCCTAAAAGAATATTCCCTAGCAAAGAACTCATTGGTTGTACTTTGTCCTCAAGAAAAACCATTAGGGTGCTAAGGAAAGATACATGGAAGCTTTGGTGCAGAAACCAAAAATATTATGGAGAAATAGACCACCTTTTAAGCCATTCTACTATCACACATTTGTGGCATGTAGTATGTAGAGTAGCTAGGATGCAAGATTCACACTACATCTTCTGGTAGGGGAGAACATTGATAGTTATAATTAGATAGGCATTCCTGTCTTGAAACTCCCATCCTCTATGTTCTCACCAAGTACTCTCTCCATAGTCCAACCTTCATGGGTCGAGATGACGGTTGGTAGAAAGATTGGAATTATTTGCAACTACAACTAAAGCTCATAGCTGCACTCTAGCCTTTTAATATCCCTTTGGCTACCTTTGGCAATTTTAATACCCCTTTGGATACAAAATCAAATGCTTGTCTACTTCATATTGATGCTTCTACAAACCTTTTGCAGCCTAATTCATCAAACTTCATCAAGCCACTTTTTCTTATGCAAAAATTTAGCTTCACTCTGTATACACTTCCTCTTACAACCTCTATAGGAAAAAGAAAGAACACATCATAACATAAATGATCTATCTTCCAAGGCTTCATGATACACCTATCTCTCATGGCTTGGTGAGGAAAATTATGCATGATATAACCTATTAGATATTGGAGTTGTTGGAATGTGTTGTTGTCATTCATGTCAACATATTCTTGTGTCTCAAAGAATTGGTTTGTTGCAAAGAGTTGGTTTGGGTGATCTGTTGTAGATGTGTTGATGCAAATTAATGGATTTTGAGATACTTATCTCTAGTTTATTCATTATGAGTTTTAGTTTATTGGAAGGTGATTTGGTTGAGTTATATGATCTAGTGTGATGGTTGATTTTTCTGTTCTATTTTGTAGGGTTGTGATTTCTAGATTGTATTGCTTTGGAATTGATTCTTTATGTTGTGTGGATTTTGGAGACTATTTGGGATGTTCATGTGTGTCCTCGGTTTTGATGGTTCATGATTTGGAACTTCACAAGTGTATCTTTCATTTTTCTAGTTGGTCTTCTTGAGCTCCAGTGATGAAATAATGATGATTCTTGTTATCTGGGTTATTGTGGTTATTGTGGTGGAATTCATGTTGCTTGTTAGTGTTATTTGATTATGTTCTATGCATTTTGGTGCTTTGTGTTGATTGTGGTGTGTGTTATTGAATATTTCATTGGTTTGGTGGTATTCTTCATGTTATATGACATATTTGGTAGTTTAGCATGTTGCAAATTATTTGATGATGTTGTGTGTTTGAGGATTTGGATTGGGTTCATTGTATGTCCTTGGTGACATTGTATTGGTCTAGTTATGGATTTATTTATCATGTGGTATAATTTTGTAATTAGGTCTTATGTGTTGAGTCAACCTTAAGGTTAAGGTTGATGATTTGTATAAATAAGTGTTGTAATCTATAAGATGTGTATCTGCGGTTATATCTATGATTTGTGAGAGTATTGTGCAAACAAGTTAATTTATCTTTCGGTAGTGGAGAAGAGTAGAGAAGTGTTGTTGTGCAGACAATGTGCTTAACAAGAACTAGAATCAAGCATTCAGAGATGCTATTCTTTCATTTCATGTTATCCAAATACTTGTTTGATCTATGTAAGGCAGTGAGCCTTCGCAAGGTTGTTGCACACTATTTTTTTCCAAGTGGTGAGATCTAGGAATTGTGCCTGAATGGATGTGCATTCCCCATTGTAGTATTTACACATACTACTAAAAAGTATCATCATATTGTGGGTAGGTTCCCACCATGGATTTTACCTTGACTAGGTTTTCCATGTCAAAAATCTATGTGTTATGTGTGTTGTTGATGTAGTGTTTATCTTTTCTATTGTTGTTCTTGATCAGATCTGGAGTTGAGTTTAATTTGATTGAGTTTGGTGAAAACTAATTCACCCCCCTCTCATTTTTCCTACATTGTTGCTGCCAACAATTGGTATCAAAGCTAGATCCTCATAAAGGAGCTTGATTGTCTAAGGTGATCTAAGATGGAAATTGTTGTTTTCAAGAAGCACAGTTCAAGATTTGATGAAACTAATTACTCAATATTGAAGAATCAAAAATTCACTTGAATTGTCTTGGAGAAGATTATTGGAAGATTACAAAGAATGCATACATTGTTCCTCCAAATGGTCCTGCTACTGTAGTTGAGATCAAAGATGTTGAATATAACATAAGAGATAAATAAGAATTGCTGAGTGCCCTAAATGAAGGAGATAAACATGGGAAAGTTGCTAAATTATAGAGCTTGAAAGGAAAGTATCAGTTACCAAGAATGAGAGAAGATGAGAATATTTCATCCTTTATGGCTAAAGTGAATGATCTTGTGTGTGAACATCAGGTGTGTCGGTGGAGTTCTTGAAGAAGATGATATTGTGGCTAAATTGTTGAGATCTTTACCTCCTTATAAACACAAAGTTGGTGCTACTAATGAGATCCAAATTGTGAAAACTATGACAAGAGATATGCTGGTTGGTAAAAAAATTTCTTTTGAATTGAGAAAACTTGGTAAATCACATGGCAAAAATGAGACTACATTTAAGGCTACTCTATACGAGAAGCAAAAGTATGATCTAGGAGAAAGTTTGACTAGGGTTTCTAGATATGAAAGGGAAATGAGAGAGATGGAAGAACAAGAAAGAGAATTGGAAGAGCATGAAGAACTTATTAGAAAAAATTTGCCTAAGGGGGTTGGTAAGTATGAAGGGAAGTTGTCTTTGAATTTTTTTTTATGCAATAAGATAGTTTATTTTCATTCTAGGTGCTTTGAAAGAGCAGAAAAGTTTCAAAGTATGATAAGCCTTACAAGCCTAATCATAAGTATAGATAACAAAAGAATTGTTATTATGCTATTGATGAAGGTATGACAGATGATGAGTCTAAGAAATGGAATTCAAAAGATGAATTTGTGTTCATTTCTATCAAGGAAAATGATCCAATACTTGTTGATTCTAGGATTCTTATTGTTGAATAGAAATCTTTGGCTACTATGATTGATGAGAAAGATGAATGGGTAATTAATAATGGTTGATCAAATTACATGATAGGTGATAAAGGCAAATTTGTAAATATGGAGAAGTATGATGGCGATGTAGTAAGATTTGGAAACAACAAAGCTTGTGTAATCCATGATAGAGGTTCTATTTCTCTTGCTGGTAAGCATAATATTGATGATGTTCTACATGTTTAAGGTTTGAAGCATAATATTTTGAGTGTTGGATAAATGGTTGATAAGGGATATTATTTACAATTCAAGAATGGGAAATGTAAGATCATGAACAACTTCTGTACAGAAACTGCATCAAGAACTAAGACTAAAGGTAATATCATTCATCTGAATGCTGGTCAGAAAAATTTCTTAATTGCTCAGATTGATGAGAGTTGGTTGTGGCATAGGAGAGTGTGTCATATTATCTTTGACTGCATGGTTAAGATAATTTGTACTCTTGCGGTTAGAGATTTTTCTAAGAAAGTGAAGCCTACTAATAATTAGGAAAGAAAACAAGAGTTTCATTCAAGAGAAAAATGTATGCATCTAATGGTTTATTAGACCTTGTGCACACTAATTTATGTGGACCTTCTAGGGTGAGAATCTTGCAGGGTCATAGATACTTTATTTTGCTAATTGATGACTATTCTAGGCTGATGTTGGTCACTTTTCTAAGGGAGAAATCAAAAGCACTAGAGAAATTCAAAATATTCAAAGAAAAAGTGGAGAGAGAGACCAGATTGAAGCTCAAGTGCCTAAGGTCTGACAGTGGGAGATAATTCACATCCAGTGATTTTAATTCCTTTTATGAAGAGCATGAAATTAGGAGATAGATATCTACTTCAAGAACCCCTCAATAGAATGGAGTTGTTGAAAGGAAGAACACAACTATTTTGGATGCTACTAGAACTATGATGATTGAAGGAAATGTTTTGTATATTTGTTAGAGAGGATTTTTTAGCACTACTATATACACATTCAATCGGGTGCATATAAAAAAGTGATTCTGGTAAGACTCGTTATGAGTTATGGTTTGGTCATTTTCCTACAATTAGATATTTCAAAATCTTTGGAAGAAAATGTTATATCGAAAGAGATGAAGATATAGGAAAATTTGATGTATATTTTAAAATATTTGGAAGCAAATATTATATCAAAGAGATGAGGACATAGAAAAATTTGATCCAAGATGTGATGAAGGAATCTTTTTGGGATATTCTACTAAGATCAAATCCTAGTAGTGTCATAAAAAAAGACTAAGAAACATAGTGGAAAGTGTGAATGTGAAGGTTGATGAGAATCATGAGAATAAAATTAGAGGATGTGGATATGAGTATGATGATAAAGATATTATTTCAAGATAGGTGCAGACTTTGAGCATGAAGTAGAGTGATCCAGAAGAGTTAGTAAATATAGATGTTCTTACCGGTGAAGAAGTTCAGGAGACTGAAAATCAAAACAATCAGAAGAACCCCAAGTATGTAAGATTAAATTAGTTAGAGAATCAAATTATTGGTGATAAAAATAAAAGTGCAATGACTAGGAGAAAGATTTCTACTAAAGAGACATGTTTGATTTCCAAAATTGAGCCTAAAGATGTTGTTGGAGCTTGTAAAGATGAAAATTGGGTAAAAGTTATGGAAGAAGGGTTAGATCAGATTGAGAAGAACAAAACATGGGAACTTGAAATGCAACCTAAGGATAAGAATATAATTGGTACTAAATGGGTGTTCTAGAATAAGCTAAATGAAGATGGAGAAATTGTTAGAAACAAAGAAAGACTGCTATGTAAGGGATATTCACAAATGGAAGGTATTGATTTTGAGGAGACTTTTGTTGTGGTAACTAGAATTAAAGTTGTTAGACTATTTCCTGCATATGTTGCCCATAATAAATTCAAGGTATATCTGATGGCTGTGAAGTCAACCTTTTTGAATGGTAAATTGGAAGAGGAAGTTTGCATTGAGCAACTGGAAGGATTTTCTTTGATAGATGAAGAAGATGTGGTATGTAGATTCAAGAAAGCATTGTATGGACTTAAACATACCCCTAGAGCTTGGTTTCTAGATTGGAAAGGTATTTGATGAAGTTAAGATTCTGTAAAGGTATTGTTGATAGTAATTTATAGTTCAAGATTTGTCACAACCCTCCTTTATCACTTTTTGATTTTAAATACAACTCTATTATATTTTTGGATAAGCTATTTAAATGACTGAATGAATATTATAAAATAATGAAAATACACACACACACACACATGGAAAATATTCATTATTTTTATTTATCTATTTTCCACATTCAATTATGGCACATGTTGTAGGAAGAATAAGAAGCTTCTAGAGGATTCTCCACCACCTTGCATGTAACTCCTCCACTAAGTCTAATCAATTTGCATGAAGTCCAAAATTGGGAAAGAATCTCCTTTTTAATTAAATTTTCTAGATAGTGGAATGGAGGGAATTTTCTTATAAAATTATATACAAGTTTCAAAGAAGGGAGTTGATCATGTTGTGAAGAAAATTTCCCAAGTCTTGTAAGTAGATCTTTTTGGTAGTCTTATTTTCATTGTAGGAATTTTAAGTAGTGGTTGGAAGGATTTTCCTCAAGTTGTAAGGAAGGATCATAAGGGTAGCTAGTGGATTCAACATCAAGCTCGATAAACCAGGTTCTCTCCTTGTTGTTTATCTTTACATTTATTTATGAGGAATTTGTAATATCAGAAATGGTTATAGATCTTCCTTTATATAAAGAAATCCTTTTATTAAATTTTAAAATCTTTTTTTTTTCTTTTCAGATAAACAATATTGATAATGCTTTCATATAGTGCATGCAAAGGATAATTATTTATTTATTTTATTTCCTTAAGAAGATATGCACATGATCTTGTTTTTTTGTTTTTTTTAAGATTTTTAGCAAAAATAAAATCATATTCTTTTATTTGTTTAATTCTTTCCTATGTGATTTGAATCTTTTTCAATCCTCTAGTTCTTCAAATAAAAATCAGAATCTCATCCTTTAATCCCTCTGAGATTATTAAACAATTCTTTCTTGTGATTATTAGTTAAACAAATCTCTTTGTGAATAATAAGTAGAATAAGATCTCTATGAATGAGTTGAACAAAATCTCTGTGAAATGAGTTGAATAAAAATCTCTCTGTGAATATTAGTTGAACCCCTGTGATTATCAGTTGATTAAAATCCTCCTGTGAATACTGGAAACGAATCCTGGAAATAAATGATTTCCCTGTGAAATCTGGAAATAGACTCCCTCCTTGTGAATGCTAGAATAAGTTCTCTCTCTCTCTCTCTGTAAATGTTAACCTCCTGTTACTGTGAAAATCAATTTAAAACAATTATTTGTTCATCTATTTTATCCATGTTCTTACTTCGTAAACAAATTCTTTCATTTTAATATATTAAACTACATTCAAATGTCAAAATATATTAATGATTACGGCATGGTCTTCAAAAAATATTCGAAGGCATGATGGCAGCATGTAGGGGCGGCAGGTATTGAAACCACCGGGGGTAGCGGTACCCCCCACTACCCTGCGGTCACTGTTAGTGGCTGTGGGGGAGTGGAGTGGACCACGAGGCCCCCTCAACCCTGCGGGCCTATACATGTAGGACCGCAGGGGGGTGATGGGACCCATGGTCCCCACTCCCCCATTTGCAAATAAAACAATAAAAGAAAAAGGGAATTCTCTTTTTATTTTATTTTTGTAAATAGTTTTTTTTTATATAATATTTTTAATTTGCAAAGTAGAATTTTTTTAGTAATTACTTTGGGAATAAAATTAATTGCTTAAATTTTAATTTTAATTGTTAATAATTGCAATTTAGGAAATATTAAATTTTTTCTTTAGTACAAATTTTAAGTTGTTGAATTTAACTTGGAAAAGTTTATAAATATTGGGATTATTGTGCAGTGAATTCATGATTAAAGTATCCTTGGTAAATTTTATATTCGTAAATTATATTGGATCAATTCTTTTAATTAGAATCATTCATTCCATTAAAGATCCATTCGGCACTTAGTTGGCATTAAGCAAATAGTTTACATTAATATGATTTGAATCAAATGCCTAAATTTAATCCCTATTTTTGGATTTGCTAAATCATGCAAGTTGCACCATTCTTATAGCATGCAAATTACTTATAGATTAATTACATTTATTGATGTTTCATAGCATGCAAATTACTCATGCATTAATTACATTTAATGATGTTTTCATGCAAGTACACATGTAATTACTACTATGCAAGTTTCATGATGGTCATTATTATGCAAGTTATATTCCAAGTAGTTATTTCAATTAATTAAATTTTATGCTTTCATTTCATGATTATTTTCAAGCATGATGTTTTCATAGCTCTTAGTTAGAAAACTAAATAAAGGAAGATGGAAACCAAAACTTAGTAGCATTCGGTATATACGGTGCCTCTGGGTCACACTTATGGGTAATGTTGTCATGTTGAACTACTGCACTTAACACCTAATAAAGCTACATCAATGACGTCTATGGCATCATCCCTATAAATTGTCGGGGAGTAATAGGGGACACTTGGAAGTTAAAATCCAAGGGGCGGGTAATCCCTCTTGGATCGATAATCTAATAAGATAATTTTAAAAATATTTTACATCCGTTGAGATAAACCATAGTAAAACCCCTTTAGGGTTGGTTAAGTAAAATGCTTTTATGAAATTGATTTCTTTATCTTGAAGAGATATTGGTGATTGACAATTTGGCCAAGGGTGATGCTCATGATAGGTGCTAGGATGTAGTTGTTAGGCCACAAAAAATTGGCCATCCTGAGCCTTTGTTTAAGTGCTACCATCGTGGGTAGCGACCACAAAGAAACTATCTAGGACATTGACCCTAGAAAGGGTTGCGTACCCACTAATCAGTTTACATCAAACCACAGAATAGAAAATAGATCTACATACTTTACGCCTTGATCTCGTGCCAAAGTAGGTATGTAGGCAGTCTTGGGATGGAGTTGTCCCTCGTACTCAGGCGTTCGTGGGTGGGGTCTAGGCTTGGTAAAGAAAGGTTGAGTAAGAATCCTATTTTGAAAGATAAGATAATTAATTTGGAAAAATTAATTCAATGCAAACTCAGAAGGAATCCCATATGGATTCGGTTGACTTCCTGAGGCTTTAAGCCAAATTTTGAGGTGGAATTCAAGCTTGTATTATGTTATTAATTAGTCCTAAGGACGGCGACCTCAGTGCACTTCTGTTAGAAGAGTGTAGTACTTAGTGAGTGGCTCAGGACCCGAATGGTCCCGATGAGTCTAAGTCTCTGGCCAGAGCACCTCCTATCTCGATTAGATAGATGCCTACCCCACATGGGTAGATGCCTATCCTGATTTGGATAGATGCATACACCGTATGGGTAGATTCCTATCCCGCATTGGATAGATGAAATCTTATGTCCGATATGGACAAGTGCTTAACTCGTTTGGTTAGATGCTCATCCTGGATGGATGAATGCCTAATCCAAATGGATGGATTCCTAGAGTATGCAAATGAATCAAACACAATGAATAAATTAAACAAAAAAAAAAATGGTCAATTTTGTTGAGTTAATTATGGTGGGGTATTACATGTGGTATCAGAGCAAAGGTTCAAATCTAGGCCTTGTGATCACTTTAATTTATTCAACTAAGGGAATTCTTTGCAATGGTAGAAATTAAATTTTAAAAATCATAAACCAAGAACTAACTACATAATTTAACTTTCAGGTAAAAAACCTAGAATGGCTAGAGGAAGAGGAAGAGGAAGAGGTAATGGAAGATGTACTAGGAGTCAAAGGGAAGAAAACCATGAGGAAAACCATGAAGAAAACCATGTGAAAGACCATGAAGAGGATCGACACAACCCAGGAAATAACGAAGATGGGGTCCAAGCTATAATCGACCTTCTAACCAAACAAAGAGATAAAATCAACTTCTTGGAACAATCAATGCAGGACCTTAGGGAAAGGCAGAATGACTTTCAAAATAGAAGTGGTACCAAAAATGGAAACCTTGGTAGAAATCAAGGGAATATGATGGGTAATAGAAAGGAAAATAACATATTGGAACTCTCCAAGGACTTAAAGAAAATCACCCCTCCTAAGTTCGATGGGAGGCAAATTGGTGAAGGAGTTCAGAATTGGTTAAACGAAATGGAAAAGTGTTTTGAACTAAGAGATTTTAGCGAAACAACAAGGGCTTTATGGGGTTCCTATCAACTCACAAGGGAGGCAGCTAGTTGGTTGACCAACACCAAGGAACAAAATGGGTATAGAAGGGATACGGTCACATGAGATCAATTTGTTCACCACTTCTGAGATAGGTGGCTCCCTCAATTGTTCTTTGATGAGAAGGTGACAGAATTCAATAATCTACATCAAGGGCCTCTATCTGTTCAACAATATTGGGATAAGTTTGCCAAGTTGCTTAAATATGTACCTATGTACCAGAAAGATGAAGAAGGCCAAGTAAGGAAGTTCATTTTGGGGCTAAATACCAACATAGGGGTAGAGGTTGACATGCATGGACCCAAAAACATGAATGAAGTACTTGAAAAATCCCTAAGGCAAGAGAGGAAGATTCAAACACTAGCAGGGCAGAACTATAATGGGAACCACTCATTTAAAAGGAAGCATGAATTCAATGGGAACACTAATTTCAACAAAGGTCAAAGGAATAATTCTTCCAAGAGAAGGCCACCTCCTAATCAATATCAGAGGAATGGAAATAATAATAATAATAATAGGGGCAATAATAACAGAGGCAACTATAATAGGAATGACTAGCAAAATAGGATAACTTATCCACCCAGGGCCAATGAAACAAGGAATGATCCCCCTAGGAATCAAGGCAGGAGGGGTCCTCCAGGTGGATACTTTATGTGTGGGGAAAACCATTTTGCCAAAGAGTGCCCTAGGATGCAAGGATAGATTAGGGCCAACCAACCCCAACAAGGGCCCCAACAAAGGATTCATGCAGCAGTTATGAATCGAAGAGGAAGATACTAGAATGTCCCCATGGAAACTACAGGTACACTATTTGAACAACCAATTTCAATTCTAATTGATACTCGATCATCTGAATGTTTCATCTGCCCTAAATTAGTAAGCAAATATTCATTAAAAGTTAATCAAATGGAGTCATCATGGATGGTTCAATATGGGGATAAGGCAACTAGGGAAGTAACTAAGTGTTTGCCAAGGGCAAGGGTTCAATTTCCTGAGTTTGAAACAAGGGTAGATCTCTATGTGGCACCCCTAGGATTATACGATGTAATTATTGGAATGAGTTGGTTAACAGACCATCAAGCTAATGTATATTGCTATAAAAAAGTTGTTGAATGTTTGGATGATGGGGGGAAGAAGGTAAAAATCCAAGGGAAGTTTAAACCCATTAATATAGAAACCATCTCAGCCATGCAATTAAAGAAGGAAAGAAGAAGAGGAGGCCAAATCTATATGGTTGAAATTGATGAAGGAAAAGAGGAAAATACACCAACCTTTGAAAATACCCCTTTCTTACAAGAATTCAAGGATGTTTTTCTAGAAGAATTACCCAGCTTACCCCCTAAAAGGAAGTTTGACTTTTCTATTGAAGTACTACCAGGAGCTGAACCAGTATCAAGGGTACCTTACCAAATGAACACAACTAAATTACAAGAGCTCAAAATGCAATTAGAGGAACTCTTAGCTAAGGGATTAATAAGGCCAAGTGTATCACCATGGGGAGCGCCAGTTTTGTTTGTTAAGAAGAAGGATGGAACCTTAAGGCTATACATCGACTATAGGATGTTGAACAAGGTCACAATAAAGAATAGGTATCCCTTACCTCACATAGATGATCTTTTTGACCAAATGAAAGGAGCAGCAGTTTTCTCAAAGATAGACCTCCGGTCAGGGTACCATCAACTCAGAATTAAGGAGGAATACATTCTCAAGATAGCTTTCAGGACTAGATATGGGCATTATGAATTCACAGTAGTTCCTTTTGGTGTAACCAATGCCCTAGCTACATTTATGAACTTAATGAATAGTGTACTCCATGACTACTTGGATAAATTTGTTTTGGTATTTTTGGATGACATATTGATTTACTCTAGGAATGAGGAGGAACATTTAGTACACCTACAAATTGTTTTGCAAAGGTTGAGAGAACATAAGTTATATGGGAAATTGTAAAAATGTGCCTTCTTCGAGGAAAAGATTCACTACCTTGGGCATACAATATCAAAGGAAGGAATAGTAGTTGATCTAGATAAAATAAAGGCAATAGTAGAATGGTTGATCCCTAAAAATGTTTCAGAGGTAAGAAGCTTTATGGGGCTAGCAGGTTACTATAGGAGGTTTGTGGAAGGATTTTCTAAGATAGAAAACCCCATCACCTCATTACAAAGGAACGGTAAAACGTTTGTGTGGACTAAACAAAGTGATAAGGCATTCCAAATTTTGAAAGGGAAACTAACTTCAGCACCTATTCTAAAGGTACTAGATCCAAATGGACACTTCATAGTCATAACTGATGCTTCTATTGAAGGGTTAGGAGGAGTACTTGTCCAAGATGAAGGGGTAGTAGCTTATGAATCCAGAAAGATAAAGACTCATGAAGTCAATTATGTACCCCATGACTTAGAGTTGGCAGCGATTGTGCATGCCCTACAAAAATGGAGACACTTCTTGCTAGGGAAGCCCTTTGAATTGAAGTTAGATAACCAAGGACTAAAGTACATCTTTACCCAACCCCACTTAAATGCTAGGCAAAGAAGGTGGTTAGAGTTTCTAAGTGAATATGGTTTTGAAATTGAATATATTAAAGGGAAGGAAAATAGGGTGGCAGATGCCTTAAGTAGGAGGAGACACTTGATGACTATAACAACATTCAAAAATTCTTTCACAAGGAAAGTAATGGATGAACAAGGACATTACCCATGGTATGATAAAGTCAAATTGAATTTAGAATATGATCCAACTGATCCTAAGATTGAAGGGTATACATTAGATGAAGATGTGTTGCTCAGATACAATAATAGAATCTATATTCCTAATTCAGGGAACTTAAGGGAAGTAGTCTTGTCGGAGGCTCACAATGCCCCTTATTCTGGGCACCCAGAAGTTAATAAACTTTATGCAGATCTAAAGAAGTTATACTTTTGGCAAGGGATGAAGAATGACATTGTCAAGTATGTGGCTAAATGTTTGGAGTGTCAAAGGGTAAATGTAGAACATAGACATCCGGCTGGATTGTTACAATTGCATGATGTACCTCAACACAAGTGGCAAGTTATTAGCATGGATTTTGTACAAGGGTTACCCATGTCACCTTCTAGGCATGATGCAATAATGGTGGTAATTGACAAACTCACTAAGGTGGCACACTTTATACTAGGGAACCTAATGGATGATGCACCTACCTTGGCTAGGCGCTTTGTTAAGGAAATATTTAGGTTGCAAGGAATACCAAAGAAAATCATATTAGATAGAGATGCTAGATTCACTTCAAGGTTTTGGACCACTCTTCAATCAGCTCTAGGAACTCAACTAAATTTTAGCACCACATACCATCCTAAAACTAACATTCAGATAGAAAGGACAAATCAGATTATGGAAGACCTACTTTGCATGTATTGCATGGACCAACAGAGGAAATGGGAAGAATACCTACCTCTAGTAGAATTTTCTTACAATAATACATATCAAACATCTTTGGGAATGGCACCTTTCGAAGCTTTATATGGTAGACCATGTCAAACACCTTTGAACTGGGATAGTCTTGAAGATAGAGTGATTATTGGACTAGAATGTTGAAAGAGATGGAGAGGAAATTAGGCAAATATTGAAGGAAGCCTCAGATAAGCAGAAAAGTTATGCAGACAAAAATAGGACACCAAAGGAGTTTGAGGTGGGAGAGAAAGTCTTCCTAAGGGTTAGGCCACACAAGAGTTCCATAAGATTTGGGAAAAAGACTAAGCTTGCACCTCATTATGTTGGACCCTTTGAAATATTGGGAAGGATCAATCCAATTGCATACCAGTTGGCCTTACCTCCCCACTTGAGCCGAATCCATAATGTCTTCCATGTATCTCTTCTTAAGAAGTATGTACTTGATGAGAAACACATTTTGAATTGGGATGCCTTACAGGTCTAGGAAATGGGAGGAATAATGATAGAGCCATTCAGAATCTTGGAGAGGTGCCAGTGCCAGTTGCACAATAGAGAGGTTGATCAGTGCAAAGTGCAATGGGACTAGTATGATGAAAAGAATACTATGTGGGAAGATACTAAGGAAATGCAGCAGTTGTTTCCTTTTTTGTTTTAATCGTGAACTATAGACTCTTTTGGATGCATTCAATAAATGCATCGGGATGATGCACAAACTAAGGGGGGGAGGATGTCACAACCCTTCTTTATCACTTTTTGATTTTAAATACAAATCTAATATATTTCTGCATAAGCTATTTAAATGATTGAATGAATATTATAAAAGAATGAAAATACACACACACACACACATGAAAAATATTCATTATTTTTATTTATCTATTTTCCACATTCAATTATGGCACATGTTGTAGGAAGAATAAGAAGCTTCTAGAGGATTCTCCACCACCTTGCATGTAACTCCTCCACTAAGTCTAATCAATTTGCATGAAGTCCAAAATTGGGAAAGAATCTCCTTTTTAATTAAATTTTCTAGATAGTGGAATGGAGGGAATTTTCTTATAAAATTATATACAAGTTTCAAAGAAGGGAGTTGATCATGTTGTGAAGAAAATTTCCCAAGTCTTGTAAGTAGATCTTTTTGGTAGTCTTATTTTCATTGCAGGAATTTTAAGTTGTGGTTGGAAGGATTTTCCTCAAGTTACAAGGAAGGATCATAAGGGTAGCTAGTGGATTCAACATCAAGCTCAATAAACTAGGTTCTCTCCTTGTTGTTTATCTTTACATTTATTTATGAGGAATTCGTAATATCAGAAATGGTTATAGATCTTCCTTTATATAATGAAATCCTTTTATTAGATTTTAAAATATTTTTTTTTCTTTTGAGATAAACAATATTGATAATGATTTCATATAGTGCATGTAAAGGATAATTATTTATTTATTTTATTTCCTTAAGAAGATATGCACATGATCTTGTTTTTTTGTTTTTTTGTTAGATTTTTTAGCAAAAAGAAAATAATATTCTTTTATTTGTTTAATTCTTTCCTGTGTGATTTGAATCTTTTTCAATCCTCTGGTTCTTCGAATAAAAATTTGAATCTCATCCTTTAATCCCTCTGAGATTATTAAACAATTCTTTCCTGTGATTATTAGTTAAACAAATCTCTTTGTGAATAATAATTAGAATAAGATCTCTGTGAATGAGTTGAACAAAATCTTTGTGAAATGAGTTGAATAAAAATCTCTTTGTGAATATTAGTTGAACCCCTATGATTATCAGTTGATTAAAATCCTCCTATGAATACTCGAAATGAATCTTAGAAATAAATGATTTCCTTTTGAAATCTGGAAATAGACTCCCTCCATGTGAATGTTGGAATAAGCTCTCTCTCTCTCTCTCTCTCTCTCTCTCTCTCTCTCTCTCTAAATGTTAACCTCCTGTTACTATGAAAATCAATTTAAAACAATTATTTGTTCTTCTATTTTATCCATGTTCTTTCTTCCTAAATAAATTCTTTTTTTCTATATATATATCATTGACTAAGGGAATGTGAAACCACATATATATATATATATAAAGTTTATTGCAAATGTTAATATATATTAATATCACATTTTAATTATATTAAACTGCATTCAAATGTCAAAATATATTAATGATTATGGCACGTTCTTCGAAAAATATTTGAAGGCATGATGACAGTGTGCAGGGGCAGCATGTATTGAAACTGCTAGGGGCAGCGGTACCCCACACTACCCTGCGGTCACTATCAGTGCCCGCAAGGGAGTGGAGGGGACCACAAGGCCCCCTCAACCCTACGGGCCTGCACATGTAGGACCACATGGGGGTGATGGGACCCATGGACCCCACTTCCCCATTTGCAAATCAAACAATAAAAGAAAAAGGGAATTTGCTTTTTATTTTATTTTTGTAAATAGTTTTTTTTTTTATAATCTTTTTAATGTGCAAATTAGAATTGTTAATAATTACAATTTAGGAAATATTAAATTTTTTCTTTAGTATAAATTTGAAGTTCTTGAATTTAACTTGGAAAAGTTTATAAATATTGGGATTATTGTGCAGTGAATTCATGATTAAAGTATCTTTGGTAAATTTTATATTCATAAATTATATCAGATCAATTCTTTTAATTAGAATCATTCATTCCATTAAAGATCCATTCGGCACTTAGTTGGAATTAAGAAAATAATTTACATTAATATGATTTGAATCAAATGCCTAAATTTAATCGCTATTTTTGGATTTGCTAAATCATGCAAGTTGCACTATTCTTATAGCATGCAAATTATTTATAGATTAATTACATTTATTGAATTTTCATAGCATGCAAATTACTTATGGATTAATTACATTTAATGACATTTTCATGCAAGTACACATGTAATTACTATTATGCAAGTTTCATGATGGTCATTATTATGCAAGTTAAATTCCAAGTAGTTATTTCAATTAATTAAATTTTACACTTTCATTTCGTGATTATTTTCAAGCATGATGTTTTCAGAGCTCTTAGTTAGAAAACTAAATAAAGGAAGATGGAAACCAAAACCTAGTAGTGTTAGGTATATACGGTGCCTCTGGGTCACGCTTACGGGTAATGTCATCGTGTTGAACTACTGTACTTAATGCCTAATAAAGCTACATCAATGACGTCTATGTCATTGTCCCTATAAATCATCGGGGAGTAATAAGGGACACTTGGAAGTTAAAATCCAAGGGGTGGGTAATCCCTCTTGGATCGATAATCTAATAAGATAATTTTTAAAAGATTTTACATCCGTTGAGATAAACCATAGTAAAACCCCTTTAGGGTTGGTTAAGTAAAATGCTTTTATAAAATTGATTTCTTTATCTTGAAGAGATATTGGTGATTGAAAATTTGGCCAAGGGTGACGCTCATGATAGGTGTTAGGATGTAGTTGTTAGGCCACAAAAAATAGGCCATCGTGAGCCTTTGTTTAAGTGCTACCATCATGGGTAGCAACCGCAAAGAAACTATCTGGGACATTGACCCTAGAAAGGTTTGCGTACCCACTAATCAGTTTACATCAAACCATAAAATAGAAAATATAACTACATGCTTTATGCCTTGATCACATGCCGAAGTGGGTATGTACGCAGTCTTGGGATGAAGTTGTCCCTCGTACTCAGGCTTTCGTGGGTGGGGTCTAGGCTTGGCAAAGAAAGGTTGAGTAAGAATCCTATTTTGAAAGATAAGATAATTAATTTATAAAAAGTAATTCAATGCATACTTGGAAGGAATCCCGTATGGATTCGCTTGACTTACCGAGGCTTTAAGCTAAATTCTGAGGCAGAATTCAAGCTTGTATTATGTTATTAATTACTCCTAAGGACGACAACCTCGGTGCACTTCTGTTAGAAGAGTGTAGTACTTAGTGAGTGGCTCAGGACCCGAATGGTCCTGATGAGTCTAAGTCTCTAGCCAAAGCACCTCCTATCCCAATTGGATAGATGCCTACCCTGCATGGGTAGATGCCTATCCCGATTTGGATAGATGCCTACCCCGTATGGGTAGATGCCTATCCCGCATTGGATAGATGAAATCTTATGTCCTGTATGGACAAGTGCCTAACCCGTATGGTTAGATGCTCATCCGGATGGATGAATGCCTAATCCAAATGGATGGATGCCCAGAGTATGCAATTGAATCAAACACAATGAATAAATTAAACAAAAAAGAAGAATGGTCAATTTTCTTGAGTTAATTATGGTGGGTTATTACAAGATTGATAATGATAATATTTTGATTGTTGAAGTTTTGGTTGATGACATTAATTTTAGAGGAGATGATGATTTGAGTAAGAAGTTTGTCGATAATATGGAAAAAGATGTTGAGATGTCTATGATAGGTAAGATGAAATTCTTATGGGATTGCAAATTAGACAGATTGACAAAGGCATTTTAGTATTTCAATCTAAGTATGTGAATAAAATTTTGAAGAATTTTGGGTTAGATGATTCTTAACCTATTGGAACTCCTATGGTCATTGGATGCAAGATGAAAAAAGATGATAAATCTCCAAAGGCTAACCAAACCCTGTATAGATCTATGTTTGGTAGACTGGTATATTTGACTCATACTAGACCTGAGATTACGAATTTTGTTTGTCTTGTTGCAAGATTTCAAGATGATCCTAAGGAAAGTCGTGTTACTACTTTGAAGAGGATATTCAAATATTTGAAGGGAATAGTTGATTATGGTTTGTGGTTTCTGAAGGATGATGATTTCCCTTTAGATGCTTATATTGATGTTAATTGGGTAGGTGATGTTGATGACCAAAATAGCACTATCGATGGAGCACTCTTTTTGGGAAAGAAGTTCATTTCATTGTCAAGTAAGAAGAAAGATACTATTTCCTTATCTACTACAGAAGATGAATACATTGTTGTTGCTATTAATTGTACTCGGGTACTTTGGATGAAGCAGATGTTGAAGGATATTAGAGTTATTTATAATGAGCCTACTATTATATATTATGACAATTCTACTACTATCAATATTTCCAATAATCCAAAGTTGCATTTTGAGACAAAACTTATATCAATCAAGCTTCATTTCTTGATATAGAAGGTGAATGATAAGGAAGTCAAATTGAAGTATGTACCTACAAAGGAACAAATTGTAGATATTCACTAAGCCTTTGCCTACAGAAATATTTGTATATCTAAGAGAGAAGTTAAGGGTAATTGCCCCTCCTGTTGTGAACCAGATGTATTGAGTTTCACCAATCTGGTGGACTTCATAGTCTTGTTTTGTTATTTGGATTGATGAGTGGGTGTTGCTGCTCCAGGGGAGTACTCAATATGTGATTCAATTGTTTAGAGTTGATCAATGTTTGTTCTAAAGGGGAAAAAATGTCTATAATGGAGAGAGAATAGATAATAATGATTTGTATATGTCTTTGGTATTGTTGTCAAAGGGGGAGAGATGCATGTGAAAAATGGTCTTATCTATCTAAGGTAGAGAGCTATGTGTGTATGATCTCAGGGAGAGATTGTTGGACTTGATTTATTTTTTTGCATTAATTGTTTTTCATATTCATATGTTTCCATAAATGCCAAAGGGGAAGATTGTTGGATATTAGAATTTTTGGAATGTGATGTTGTCATTAATGTCAACATATTCCTGTGTTGTAAAGAATTTGTTTGTTGCAAAGTGTTGGGTGGGTGATCTATTGTAGATGTGATAATATAAATTAATAGGTTTTGAGATAATTATCTCTAGTTGATTCAATGTGAGTTTCAGTGTTCCAAAAGGTGATTTGGTCAAGTTATGTGATTAGGTGTGATGGTTTTTGCAAAATTGTGATTTTTGGATTGGATTGCTCCAAAATTGATTCTTTATGTTGAGGAGATTATGGAGAGTGTTTGGGAAATTCATGTGTGTCCTCATCTTGGGTGGTTCATGATTTGGAACTTCACAAGCGTATCTTTCATTTTTTTAGTTGATGTTCTTGAGCTTCAGTGATGAAATAATCATGATTCTTGTTATCTAAGTTGTTGCGGTTATTGCGGTGGAATTAATATTGCTTGTTGATGTTCTTTTATTGTGTTGTATGAATTTTGGTTATCCACATTGATCGTGGTGTGTGCTTTTAAAGATTTTATTAGTTTAGCAGTATTCTTCATGTTATGTGACATATTCTTTGGTTTAGCGTGTTGTAAATTATTTGATGATGTTTCATGTTTGAGGATTTGATTTGGGTCCATGCTATGTCCTTGCCAACCATGTATTGGTTCGGTTATTGATTATGCATCATGTGGTGTAATTTTGTAATTAGGTCTTATGTGTTGAGATGTCTTAAGATTAATGTTGATGATTTATATAAATAAGTGTTGTAATCATGTAAGATGTGTGTTTGTAGTTGTATCTGTGATCTATGAGCGTATTGTATGTACGAACAAGCAACTTTATCTTTTGGTAGTGGAGAGTGTATACACCTAAAAATGGTCTGAAGATAATTAATTGAATAAGAAATTATTTAATTAATCCTCCTTCCCAATTTAATTTAATTCACTAAGCAATTTGATTAAATTTCCCCTTTCATCTACTTATTAATAAAATCTAAGGATTTATTTAATAGGTTCATTTCAATAATCCCCTTTGATTAATTAATTAAAATTAATTCATTCCCTCCATCCAAATTCATTTCTTCTAAATCACTTATTAATTAAAACAAATCAAATTCATGAGTTGTTGAGATTAATTAGCCTTTTCCCATTATTTGAATTTTTAAATTCAAATTCTCCTAACTTCTACCACTCCTAAACCTAACCCATTCCATCCTAACCACCATGTCCCCTATCATCCAACCTCTTCTAGAAGCTTTGTGACACTTGTCACTAAGTGTTCCCTTTCATCTAACCCCTTCTAGAAGCCTCTTGACACTTGTCACCATAGAGATGACAGATGTTCCCTTTCATCCAACCCCTTTACCAACCTCCTCCAATTTAACCATTGATATCTTCAAATTAATCTGGACCGTTGATTCCTGCCACCTCACCCTTAGCCTTGGGAAATCCTATAAATAGACCTCATTTTGGAGCACAAAGGGTCCCAATTTCATATCATTTTGCATCCCAATTGATTCATCTCATTTGCATTCAAGCATTGTTACTATAGGCATCTAGCTTCTAGTTTATCATTTCAAGCATTGTTATCATGTTCAAATCTTAGCTTAATTGCATCTTCATTCTAGCTTATTTTCTAGAATAATCATGAAATCATGTAGCTTAATCATGCTATCATTGCTATATCATGCATCTTCATCATTTAAATCCTCCATTTAAGTGTAGTCAAGTCACTGGAGTTTGCATACCAAGATCTGAGAGCAAAATTCATACTCACATTTACTAGGAGGCGATAGATCACTTAGCTATGGTTTTGTCTTTCTTTGATTTAATTCACCAACCATTGCTTGTAATGATTTATTGAGTGCATTGTATTTGTAGGTATAGGTACACTTCACAAAGCACAACATTTTGGCACCCACTGTGGGGCCAGAATTATCATTTTTGGCCTCTCAAGCTTCAACAAACGTCCATCTCTATCGGGACAGAATCACAATGTCATACGAGTTGATTTTCCAACTCATAGGAACTACCTTTTAGTCTGGTATGAAACCTCATCTTATGTCATACAAACTCATTATCCCTATCATATGAGGTCTAAATGCATGTCATACGAATTTATGACTAGTAAATCCTGTGTCGTACAAACTAATTTTCATTGTCGTACAATAGTTAAATTCATGTCGTACAAATTTTTGGCTATTAAATCATAAGGCGTATGGGTATATTTTGGCTTCTATTTGAAGTTTAAAGCTATGTTGTTTGAGCTCATAAATTGTGTCGTATGAGTCTCTGTCTTTGTGATTTTTAATAGACTGCATGTTAGGGTTTTTTTATTTTAATCTAAACTTCACTAATGCTAACCCTAATTTGTTTGTGAAATTTCTGGTAGCCTAACTCTTTTCTACAGGACGATTGATGAAGATACGCTTGTCAAAGACATAATTCAAAAACCAATCAATGACTACTAATGGATCTATTTTGTAGGTTGCCTATGAATTCAACTAAACTTGGTGTATTCATTTAAGTTTTCTAGGCACACTTCAAATTTTGCTAAAGGAAATGAATAATCATGTATTTCATGTCTTTGATGATAGGCGAGTATGCTCTCACCTTTCTTAGGTGATCAGAAAGCTAGAATCATCTTTTGCTTTCATTAGTGCATTTCTTTAGCAGGCCTGCCCTCCCGAGGAGTAATAACTCTTAGCCATTAAGGTCAGTGAGAGGGGAACGACCTAAGTGGGAATGACCAATGCCAAGTAATCCAACCCACTATAAAATAAATATGTTTTTGATGAAAATCAAAGCAACGACAGTGCTCAAGAATATCTCTCCTTCATACCTTCGGGTATATCAAACCTTGGTTTTCAAGGCTGGAGACCTCTTAATTGAGTTTATACCCCGACGTACTGAACGGATCCCTTACTAGTGCCAGTTAAAATAGAAGCTACCCGATTCACCTCCAAAAGGGTGATAATCTTTGTGCAAGAGAGATAGTAACTCTCCCAGGACACTTGCCATATCATGCCCCCATTAGTGTTTGGAGTCGGATAATATGGCGTTGAGAATCCATTGCGTGAGACTCAATGGTCGTATTCTGATTAGCTATTGGGTGTGTACCTAGGTCAACAAGCAAAGGTTTTCATTCTCAGCCAACTTCATTAGGGTTTACCATGCTTGGAGTCACTTATCATATCGTGTGTTTGTTGTTTATCCATCCCTAAATCAACAAATCAGACATCCAAAAACTGGAATACATAAGAAAAATATTAAACTTCAATTATCAAAATTCAACCAAACAAACATTTTTTTATCTTTGTCCTACTCTCGGTCATACGAGTTATAGGTTCTCTGTGGTACGAACCTGTCTACATAAAATCTTTTGTCGTACTACACAGAATCTTGTGTCGTACTACACTGAATCTTTTGTTGTACTACATAGAATCTTGTGTCCTACTACATAGCATCTTGTGTAGTAATACGCATAATTTTGTGTCATATAAAATACTGCTTTTTACATGAAATTTCTGATTTGCCATATGGTCTTGTAAGTTTTTTCATTCTAAGCTACATATCCTGTCATACGAAACTCTGCATTTGTCAGTCCAGAGCTGTGTCTTGCATGCCTGTTTCAGATTTGTCATTTATGCCTAATCAATTTGCAGTAAACATAGGCACCTATTATCTGTCAATCTGTGCTTAGATTGTTGTCTTCATTCACTTGGTCAAGTTATCATTAGTCAAAATCACACTTTAGAAAATATACACCTCAAGATTTTTAAGTGCTTACCCTCAACAAGTTCAAAATCTAAACATCTTCAAGTGAATTATCACCCTATTTGATAAACTGATCACTCAAACATAGTTTCTCATCAGGATCAATCATCCTCTATCAAGAAACTAAAGTATTTGGTCAGGATAATCTTGTCCCACATTGTAGGATATATCATTTGTACTAGACTTGGTTCTTATCAAATCACCATCATTGCACTCCTAAATCAAAGATTGAAAAATTTGCAAAGCTTTAAACACTTGAATCATTTTATCGTGTCATATCATTCTAGTATATCTACCTTGACAATTGATCACTTACCCAAAACAACTTTTGGATAATCAAATTCTAGCTAAATATCTCAACACACGTGTATGCCTATTCTAACTAGAGCTCAGAGATGAAAAATCATAGAGACTGAAATCAAAACATTGAAAATGCATATAATCATGGAACATGAAGATGAAATACAAGTTGAAGGATAAATAATAGAACAAAACATTAGAGACATCAAAAAGGATCCTCAATTTGATAAATTTATGTAGAAATTATTAGAAGAAGAAAAAAGAAAATATTTCCTAATGTTAGCCAAATCTGGTGCTACACTTCCCCAAGATTTTGTTGCAAACAAATTGACAAAAAAGAAAAGTGATCCTCCTTCTAATAATGAACAATATGAGGATATTTTTGTTCCTAAAATGAATGACATGTCAATCCCTAATAACACTAGAACCAATGAAGAAACTTACATACCCAAAAGAGATGAAGTAGAAATTCGGAATAAAATTCAATCCAATGAAGATACAAGAAGGGGTAGAGATGAAACAAGAAGAGATCCATATCCTCCTAGAACAAAATCATGGTCATGCAAGAAAAAATCATGTTGATAATCCTATCACAACTCTCAGACAACAACTACAAGCGATGCAAACACAAATTCAAGATATGCAAAGTGGAAATGTTAGAAGATACTCACTGCAAGCAATTTATCCTTATCCATTTGACAGATATCTAAACATGATACCATTTCCTATGGGTTTTGAAACTCCTAAATATGAAAAATATGATGGAAGCACTGACCCTCAAGATCATATACAAGAATTTTACACAATAAGTATGGAGTTTGCACATGAGGATACCTACTTCATGAGATTAGTTTTGAAAAGCTTAACTGGGCTAGCTTTGGAATGGTTCTCCAAACTTCCATCTGGAATCAGATCATTTTCATAATTGGTTGATAAGTTTGTTTCACAATACTCTTATAGAATACAACATGAAGTAACAATGCTAGACCTATGTAATGCCAAAAAAAAGGCTAGAGAACCTTTTGTGACATTTTTACAAAGATGGAGATGGTTAGCCTCGCGGTATCCTTGTACAGTGCCAGGATACAAAAAAATGGACATATTCATCAATAACTTAAATGATCAAATGAGTTATTACTTAAAAATGCAAGGAAATCAAAGTTTCAAAAAAATGATTGATAATGGAATCAGAATGGAGGAAGCCATGATAAAGAAAGGTGAGTTGAAAATATACAACGAAGGAGTCCATCCTCCTAACAACAACAATAACACCAATCACAATGATAAACCAAAGTTTTGGAATAGAAATCAAAATGTCGTCAATGATGGAATAGTCGATAACAACAATGTGAAACCAAAACAACCAATTTTTAATTTATCCACTTACTCAGTAGTGGCTCAACAAAACAACAATCACCAAAGAGAAACTATCAAAACTTTCTTTCGAAGACAATTTACAAACATTGGTGAACCCCTTGGATCGGCACTAAAGACACTTCTTGCAAACAAATTGATCACTTTACCAGAAGAAAGAAATGATGAACCTCAAATCAAACCACCTTGGTGGAATGATAATTAGTATTGCGATTTCTATCGAAATAAGGGACATCAAATAGATAGTTGTAAGAAGATGAAACATATCATACAAGATATGATTGATAATGGAGTAATAACAGTGGATGGACATACAACAAATGAATCTCACACACATTTTAAAACCCCGCTTCCAAACTATGAGAAAGGTGAATCATCAAAAACAAACAATGGTGAGGGTAAAGTGAAGGTAAACTACGCTCATACATATGACAATGTGGTGAATGTGATTGTAGTTAAAGAAAAACAAAATCAAGAACATGCTCATACTATCACAAGAAGCAAAGCCAAAGTTGTTTTTCCAAGTCCTACAACAAACACATCATCCACTATCAAACAATATAGTCTAGTGGAGCAATTGCAGAAAACACCCACACAAATATCCATCTTAGAATTGTTAAAAATTTCACTTGCACACAAAGAAATTCTAGAATGAGCATTAGTAGATACAACAGTTTCCAAAGATCTTGATATCGATCAATTCTGAACCATGGTGGGACACCTCACAACCCCTCATTGCTTATCATTCACTGAAGAAGATGATATGTGCTTGCAACACCCTCACAACACTCCTTTGCATATTAAAGTCCTCATTCACAAAATGCGAGATAAGCGTGTTCTAATAGATGGCAGAGCTAGCCTAAATATTTTATCATTGAGTCTTGTTCGTGCCTTAGGATATTCAAAAGATGCAATTGATGTCTGGAAAAGAATCACTATAAAATCCTATGATGAAGAAGAACGTTCCTCCAAGGGAATTGTGATACTACCCATCAGAGTGGGACCTTTACAAAAAGACACAACATGCCAAGTTCTAGACTTAGACTTATGATATAATGTACTCCTAGGGAGACCATGGGTACATGGCTTACAAGTTGTACCATCAACATATCATCAATGTGTCAAATTTCCCTATGAGGGACAAGAAATCATAATCTTTGTAGATGCAAATCCATTCCAATACTACAACAATCTAAAAATGGCTCAAGAAGTAATTGTTCCACATAATAGGGAGGCAACAACGTTAAAAACACAATCCAAGGAATAATCATTTGCATCTATTTTATCAAGCATGGAGAAAAAAATGCAGCTAAGAGACTGAGGGAATGGAGAATACTCAATATCATAATTATCACTTTCTCCTAAATCCTTGGGAAAATTATCAAACTCTAAACAACAACCAATTGTGAAACATCTTCCAATATTTGATGGAGCATTCATTAGTGCTGGAACCTTATCAGAGGAAATAGAAGACAAAGATGAAGAAGTTTAACAAAAGGTCAACAATGTCAGAATACCTATAGAAAAATATGGAAAAGGATTCAACATTCTTCGAAGGATGGGATACATTGGAACATCCCCTATAGGAAAAAGGAAAGAAGGTATCTCAAAACCTATTTAGCCTCATACTCAGTAGACTACAAACAAAATAGGTTTAGGGTATGGACAAGTCACTCTACCAGAAGACACATCTTTTAGTCAACAACAAGAGGAATATGAAAATAGACAAGAACAACTGGCAATTGAAAAGGGAGAAAAATTAGCTAAGCAACAAGCACAAGCAAACATGAAATGGTAAAAGAAGCAAGCTTCAAATCAACAAGAAAAACAAACTAAAAATATCTCTCAAGAAACATTAAATCTCAATCAAAACAAGAAAGAAGCTAATATAAGTCACTCTAAAGAATTAGCTGAAGAAAATTGCTTTGAATGGGAATTGGATTCCTATCACTCTAAAGAATTAGCTGAAGAAAATTGCTTTGAAGAAGATGTACGAGTTGATATAGTTCACATGTATGTAGGACAAATGTTAGGAACTAGTTCCCTTGAATTAGAATTACATTCGACTAACTTGGACTTAACCAAGGAAGATCAGGAACTTCTTACGCGAGATCATTCTGATGAGAGTACCGTTCTAGACATCGACATACATATTGAAAACTTTGATACATCCATCATGACCCTTGAAACCCTTGAAACATCCCAACTTGAAGATCCCTTACCTCTAATCCACCTCGAGCTTATTGATTGGGAAAATGAAGGACATGTCAGCATTGATACCTTTCCAAATGACCATACCATATCTATATATCTTAATGCAATCAAACCCATAACAACTCTCACCAGAAATGTCAGCAACACATCTTCCAATCAAGTGGGTGCCAAATCTCATAGTCGCAAAAATGAAAATAAAGAAAAAAGCATCAAGTCTAATGCTAAAAACCATTTATTGGAAGCACTAGATCCGAAAAAAGTAAAAAGAAAGGATGCATCTAATGGTGAAAACCTCCTTGAGGTGCCAGAAGATGGGAGATTTGACACTTTACCTAAGCACTATCAAGAAAGGTCATCCATTTTGATCAAACCAACAAAGGCAATTAACATTGACACAATAGAGCAACCAAAGATTCTTCATCCAGCGACTTCTTTGTCCAAAGAAGAGATGCAACAATATGTGGAATTCTTCAAAAAATGACAAATAAATTTTACCTAGTCATATGCAGACATGCCAGGGTTAGATCAAGAGCTTATTATGCATCACTTGAATGTTAGTCTAGGAGCCAAACCAGTCAAACAGAAGTTACGGAAAATGCATCCGCATATTGCTCTCGTAGTCAAAGCAGAACTAAAGAAATTACTGGATGTCAGATTCATCAGACTTGTAGCATATCCTCAATGGGTATCCAACATCATTTTTATTTCAAAACCAGATAAAAGAATCAAAATATGCATAGACTTCAAAGATCTTCATAACACATGTCCAAAGGACGACTTTCCTTTGCCTAACAATGACACCATTGTAGATTTAACTGTTGGACACTCCATGTTTTCTCTAATGGATGGTTTGTCTGGATGCAATCAGATCAAAATAGAACCCAAAGATTAAGAAAAGACAACTTTCACATGTCCATGGGGTACTTTCTACTAGAACGTCATGCCATTTGGATTAAAGAATGTAGGTGCTACATATCAAAGAGCTATGACAACTATATTTCATGACATGATGCAGACATTCATGGAAGACTATGTGGATGACATCTTGGCTAAATCATACAACAAAGAAGAACATATAGAGATACTGGAAAAGATCTTTGATAGGTTAGAACAATACAAGCTAAGGCTAAACCCTAAGAAATATGCCTTTGGTGTCACTTCAGGAAAGCTATTGGGATACATTGTTTCAGCAAGAGCAATTGAAGTAGATCCAGCTAAGGTTAAAGCAATCATGGAAATGGCATCTCCCAAAAATATTAGACAACTAAGATCACTACAAGGAAGACTCCAGTCAATCAGAAGATTTGTTGCTCAACTAGTAGATAAATGTCAACCATTTACACATCTATTGCACAAACATGTTAATTTTAAATGGAACAATCAATGTGAAGAAGCATTCAACAAGATAAAGGCATATCTCATGCAGCCACCTATTCTAATGTCACCAATTCTAGGAAAATCATTATTACTCTATGTATCAACTACCATCAAGGCGGGAGGAGTGGGAGGAGAGGGAGGAGCGGGAGCTCAAATTTCAAATTTCCATCAAGGCGGGAACCCTGGTTCCAATGGTGAGAGCGGCCAGATCAATGGTGTTGATCCTATGGAAGATAAGGACAAGCCCTCAGACCTCCTAGTTCCAGTTGCTGACTCGCAGTCCGGTGGTACTCTATTTGTCGTGACAACGGATTCTTCAGGTCATCTGGGGGTAGGGTCCAATGGGGGGCCTATGCCACTTGTAGACTTTGTGGATAACGGGAGGGAGGGAAAAAAGTGGTCTTCCCTTTTTGGATCTAGACCAACTAGTAAATCCTCCCTTCCTCCTATTAAGAACATTTTTGACCCTTCTGGTGGTAATTTTGCTATCTCCATCCCTGACTAGGTTCTAGACCATAATATTAACAATATGTCGAACTCCTTGGTAGGGAAGTTTATGGGTCTGCGCCCAAATATTGAAGTTGTTAGGGCCTTTGTTAATCAAAAATGGGCACTAAAAGGAAATGTAGAGGTCTCGGCTCTTCCCAAAGGTCTTCTGTCTTTCTCTTTTTTGTGTGAAGAAGATAAGGTTAAGATCTTGTGCGGGAGTCCCTGGATGGTGGGAAAGACAGCCCTGGTTCTAAGAAAATGGCATCCAAAATTAAATATGAATGATTCTATTTTGGCATAGGTTCTAGTATGGATAAAACTCCCAGGATTGCCTCTCAAGTATTGGGCAGAAAGCATCTTCTCTGGAATAGCAAGTTCTTTTGGTGAGTTGCTCTCTATTGACCCAGTCACTACTTCAAAAAGAAGATTAACCCATGCAAGGTTATGTGTTGGAGTAGCCCCTGAGGCAGATATGCTAGAACAGATTAGTTTCAAAACTGGGAACCTGGAAGCAACATATAGAATATGAAACTATTCCTTTTGCTTGTTTTCATTGTAAGAAGGTAGGTCATTGGGCAAAATCTTGTCTGAAAAAGCAAAAGGCAGAGCCTAATCAGTTAAAACCTCAGATTGAAAGCTAGAATATGCCAGAGAAAAGGGTGTGGCAAGTTAAAAACACAGAAAATAAGGAAAAAAATCCAAATTTCTTTTCTCCTTTAGGGGAACAAAAGGAAGCCTCAAACTCTATCCTCAGTCCCACTATTTAGGAGGTAGATAGGAATGAAACAACCAAAGCTAGTCCCATAAAAATTACTTAGAAAATGGATTTGAATGATCAAAATGATCCTCCAAAAGAAAAAGATGAAGTGGTGGATGACACATATGAAAATCAGGTAGTAGAAGCTAGAGACTATCAACCGGAGGAAGGTGAGATCCCAGATCCACAAGTTGAAAGGATAGACTCTTCTGTAGCCATACCTAGTTTTGAAATACAAGAAGCCCAAAAGTGTGCAATTTTGGGATTGAGTCTTTCGGATTCAGATCAGCATTCAAGAACAGCAAACATTATTTCAACTGAGTCCAGAACTCCTAAATGGGGTAATGAAGATGAAATTTCCAAAATCCTAACCAATTCGGAAGTGGCTCCTATGTCAAAAATGGAATGGAAGCAGCCTAAACATAGGAGTAAGAAAGAAGCAACACCCTCGATATCCTTGATTAGGAAATCCAACACAATAGCTCAAGTTGATGTGGGATACATCTCCTCTTCACTAGGGTGACCATCTAATCACAAAGTTAGAGACATGGAGGCTAGCAAGAACATAGCAGATGGAACTCAGAAAACTCTCGAGGAGCTGGGAATTGGTAAGTAACTATGAAGATAATCTCTTGGAATTTAAGGGGTCTAAACAATCCCCATAAACATGATATTATTAGGAATATGATAAGAGATAGAAATCCTGACATTTTTCTCATTCAAGAAACCAAAATGAGTAGAGAAACAGTTGAATCTTTGAAGTTTTCAAAAAATGGTAAAATTAGTGGGGTAAGTTCTGAGGGTGCTTCTAAAGGCATTGCTACCATCTGGAATCTTAACACTGTTAAAGGCCAGGTCATTATTCAGGAAGGTAATTTTTCTTGTATTAAATTTGAGCATCTTAAAGATGGTTTTTCATGGGTTCTCACAAACATTTACGCTCCTAATACCTTAAAGGCTAGAAACTCTTTTTGGAAAAGGATAAAATAGGCTAGGGAAAGTTTCAAAAATCTAAGTTGGATGGTTATGGGGGATTTCAATACGCCTTTAAAATAGGAGGAAAAATTTGGAGGCAGCCCATCTCAGTTGGAAAGTAGAATGGCTCTCATGGATTTTATTAATTCTCTAGCTCTTAATGATTTGGAGATACAGGGTTGTAATTTCACATGGACAAATAGAAGAAATGGTAATGACCTTATTCAAGTGTTCCTTGACCGAACTCTTATTTCTGATGATGGTACAGTAAGTATTTTTGTTCTTTATCTGCATATATTTAGGTTGGTTCTGATCACTTTCCAATTACTTTTAATGCTGATTTGATCAATAGAAGAAAAAACTATCCCTTTAGATTTGAAAAAATGTGGACTCTTCAACCTGATATTAAAAAGTATATTCAAAAATGGTGGAGTATCCAAGTTGAGGGAACGAAAATGTTCAAAGTGGTTAAGAAGCTCAAAAGTGTGAAGGACAACATCTGAATCTGGAATAAGAACAACTTTGGGAATATATTTGAGGCTAAGAGTAAAATTTAGGAAAACCTAAAAGAGATACAGGACCAGATCCAGAAGGATGGTTTTAGTACTGTTTCTATTGCTGAGGAGAATGAGATTCTTAAGAAATACCATGATATTATTACTAAAGAGGAAATGTTCTGGAAGCAGAGATTGAGATGCAAATGGCTCAAGGAAGGAGACAAGAATACAAGATTCTTCCATATGTCAACTATCAAACATAAAGCTGCCAATAGGATGAACAAGTTAGTTGTGGATAGTGGGGAGTTGGTCAAGGAAGATAAAATAAGGAATGAAGCTAAGAGGTATTTCTCAGACCTCCTTTCAAGGGATCAAAGTCTTGATGCTAAAGCTTAGTCCTCTTTTCTTCAGAACATTCCTCGTCTCATTGATGCCCAAAATAATGTTTTTCTCTCTTCCATTCCTTCCACCTTAGAAATTAAAAATGTTGTTTTCTCCTTTGATGGAAACAAAGCTCCTAGTCTTGATGGCTTCCCAATGCTCTTTTTTCAAGAGTTCTGGGACATTATCAAGATTGATGTTGCTAATGGGGTTAAGGAATTCTTTGGGGCTGGAAAAATCTTGAAGGAAATAAATGGTACTTTTATTGCTCTTATCCCCAAGATTCAAGGTGTTGATTCTCTGGACAAGTTCAGACCTATTAGCCTCTACATTTCCTTTTACAAGATCATATCTAAGGTCCTGACCTCTAGACTCTTGTCTATTCTCTTGGCTTTTATTAAACACCAGCAGAATGGGTTTGTTCTTGGAAGACAAATTCTCGATTCCATTATTACTGTTCATGAGAATATTCACTCTCTTGTTAAAGTGAAGAAGCACGGTCTCATCCTTAAGCTAGATCTCTCCAAAGCCTATGATAGGGTGGACTGGTCTCTTCTATAGAAAGTCCTTACTGCTTTTGGGTTTTCCCCTAGAATTGTGGATCTTTTATCCCAACTTACCACTACTGCATCCTTTGATGTTCTTGTCAATGGTTCTCCTTCAACCTTTTTCCAAGCTTCGAGAGGTCTTAGGCAAGGAGATCCTATCTCCCCCATCCTATTCATTATTATGACAGAATGATTTGGACGGACCATGGAAAATTTGGTGCAGATAGGATCCTTTAAGGGTCTCCAACCTTCTTCTGCTGACCTTATTTGTTCACACCAGCAGTTTGTTGATGATACAATAATTATGGGAGATTCAAGCATCTCAGAAGCTAAAGTTCTGAAGAATACCTTGTGTAAATATGCTTTTGCAATGGGGCAGCTTATTAACTGGGTCAAAAGTGATGTCTTTTTCATTAACACTATGGAGAGAAGACAACAAAGGATCAGCAGAATTCTGGAGTGTAAGATTGCTGACCTTCCTACTACTTACCTTGGTCTCCCCATGGGGATTGCCCCTCTTGACTCCTATTGGATTTCGCTGGTTGATAAATTTCACAAAAAACTTGTAGGTTGGAAAGGGGCTCTCTTAAGTCAAGTTGGTAAACTCCTTCTTAAGGCTACTCTTCAAAGTATCCCCATTTATGCTCTTAGCTTATTCAGAATTCTAGTCAAGTATGCTGAAGCTATTGAGAAAATTCAAAGAAGATTCCTATGGACTGGGGTGGAGGAAAAGCAAAGAATGTCCTTGGTGGCATGGGATCAAGTTTGCAAGCCAAAAAGCAAAGGTGATCTGGGGCTTAGGAGGATTCACACTTTAAATGAAGCTCTCTTGTCAAAACAAGTTTGGAGATGGTTTAACTCTGATTCTGAATGGTGCAAAATTTAGAGAAGTAAGTATTCTCTTCTGTCCTCTTCTCTATCTTCTTTTCTTAATTCGGATCTTAGTATAAATGGATCTCATATCTAGAACCATCTTTCTAAATGTAAAGAGGTGTTTGCTAAAGGTGTGACATGGAAACTTGGAAATGGTAGAAAAGTGAGATTCTAGGAGGATCCCTATCTTTTTGACAAACCCCTAATGGATTTCTATGAGTGGGCATCCCATGCCCCCTCTTGTATTGGCTCTTTTAGTACCTTAGTGGCAGATTACTGGGATGGCAACAACTGGTAGAACATTGATAGTATTCATCCTAGTCTCTCCAAGCTCAAAACCCAACTGTCTGCTATATGGTTGAATAAGGAAGAGGATTCCCTGATCTAGAGATATAACCCCAAAGGTACCTTTACTATATCTTCGATGTATTGTATCCTCTCTGCCTCCCCTCCTATGAATCCTTTTTGGTCTAAAACTTGGTTAAAAGGGCTAACTCCTAAAATCAATATGTTCTTCTAGACTATTCTCCAGAATAAGATCCTTACTATTGACAACCTTAAATGCAAAGGTTTTTCTCTTCCAAATAGGTGTGTGTTGTGCTTTCAAGAGGAGAGTTAGTGGACCATCTTGCCCTCCACTATTCTTTCTCAACCTCTATTTGGGAAAGCTTCCTCAAAAGCTTTAGTCTTTCTTGGGTGTTTCCTAGTAACATCAGAGATTTGTTCTCTTCCTAGCAAATTCATTGGACCAACTCCTTTCTGAGGTGTATGTGGCAGCTCCCTTTGCCTCACATTCTGTGGGGTCTCTGGAAGGAAAGAAACAACCGAATTTTCAAGAATGTGTCCTTAAATCAAGACATTGTTTTTCAAAAAATTCAAAGGGCTATTCAGGAAAATATGGGAACTATGGAGGTCTCTTGTTACTCAAACAACTCTTTGGAGTCAAATGTCTTAAGAGCCCAGAATATGAAGATCACTGATGGTCATAATATCAGCCACAATAAAAGGCTTGAAGTTAAATGGCAAACCCCTCCCCATGGTTGGCTTAAAATAAATTTTGATGGAGCAACCAAAGGAAATCCAGGTCCTTCAGGCTGTGGAGCTATTCTCAAAGATGACAGAGGCATTTGCAAAGGTATGGTTGTTGTCCCTATTGGCATTCAAACCAATCATAAGGTGGAAGCTATGGCAGCCCTTCAAGGCATTATTCTAGCCAAAAAATTGAACTGTACCCATCTCTGGATCGAAGGGGATTCCAACAATATTATTAAGTGTCTCAATGGGACCTCTTAGCCCTCTTGGTTGATCCACAATATAATTTTTTCTGCCATTGACATCATCAGAACCTTCAAAAAATGCCACATATCCCATTTATATTGGGAGGTCAACTGTTCTGCTGATTGGGCTGCAAACGTGGTGGTGAAGAATGATACAATAACCATGTGGGCAGGTGAGAGCGGTCTTCCTAGAGATGTAAGACAAATCATAATAAATGAAAGATATCGAAGTACCCCAAAGAATCTTGATTGACAAGGCAATTATGATATGTACTGAAGTAAGCACTTCGAGTTACTTCGATAATGAGGGAATTACTCATTATAACATCAAAGTTAGCAGAACGTGCATTATAACTTGTCAAATCAATAATGCTATGCACGCTTTTTGGGCTTTTGTTTTAGCTTCGAAAATCTTTCTGTTTCACCAACTCTATAACTTGAACTTGACTATGAGACACGACACCATGGGCAAAAATAGGAGAAGATATGAGCCAAGAAGTTGCAAGGAGTGGAAACAGAAAGAAGAGGTGTGGGAAATTTTGTAGAAGGGTGGTCTTTTGGGCTTCCTTGAGAGACTCCATGGCTGTGATGGAAAGATAACCACCTTCTTCTGCAAAAATTGGAAGAAGGGCGAGCTTAAAATGGGCAACCAACTGGTGGAAATTGACGAAGAGTTAATAACTAAAGCTATGAGACTCAAAAGGGAGGGCTGCAATTTCTACAGAGACAGGAAGGTCAATAGGGAAGCCATTGAAAGGTACTCAGTCATAGAGAAAGAGAAGCAAAGATTGGTAAAGTTGAGAAAAACCTATTACCCGCCTAGGGCTTTTGCAAAGCCCTCAGTCATAGAGAAAGAGAAGCAAAGATTGGTAAAGTTGAGAAAAACCTATTACCCGCCTAGGGCTTTTGCAAAGCCCTGGCGGGAAATTCTATTTGTTTTAATGAGGTATATAACTCTAGATGGCAGGTTTACGAATGTATATGGATATCACTTTGTCCTCTTAAATCATTTTAGGCATAATGATAAGGTGAATTTCCCTTATTTCTTGCTCTATTGTATGAATGCATCCCTAAAAGCATATAAAGAAAATCCTCGGGGTGACACTGCAATGCACCAGGGACTTATGGTCCTCATTTATGATCATCTAAAGGCCAGTAAAATCAATCAAATGTAGCTCTCTGTGGATTCGGAAGAAGAAATGTCTGATTCTGATTTCTCAGAGGAGGAGGATTCAGATAATGATTCCTCGACTGAAAATGAGGAAAGCTCTGATGACTCAGAGTATGAGAGGAGCAAGAAGAGGAAATCAATACCCTCTTCTTCTAAGAGTAAAAAACCCCAAAGCAAACCCTTGATTAGTATCTCTTCGGAAGAAGAGGACTCTGATTTCCCTGAGGAGAAGAAGAACCCTAAGGGAGTGCTGAAGGAAAAAAGTAAAATCCAAGCCCAACCTAGGAAGAAGCAAAATAAAACAAAGGAGACTAGAAAAGATCCGGAGGACACAGACAAGGAACCGGAAGAGGACAAGCAAACAAGAACCCTAGAAGTTGAACAAAGCCTGGAGATGGAGACTATGGAGGAGACCCTCAGGGCTGCTGACACTATTTCTTCCCTCCATATTGCTAAAGATGAATAGATAACCCCTAGTAAAGTTACTCCTTCTCGTGGTCCTCACCCCGAGGCCTTGAAGGGTTTTATGAAAACCATTGAATGGCTTATTGATGGGAATAAGAATACTATGGATGAATACAAAAAACTCTGCAATAGAGTCATGATCCTAGAGACCATTAACATTGGAGAGGGGAACACTATGGCCAATTATATTGAAGATTTGAAGAACACAATTGCCAAAGTGGAAGACATCAGAGATGCCTTTAATCCCCGGTTTGAGAAAATTGAAAAGGAGATACAGGATAGAAAAACCCTAGAGGAAACTAACGAAAAAATGTTGTCGGATATAGTTGTCAAAGTGGACAAGATAGAGGAGTGCCTCAAGAACATTGTGGAGCAGAGTCTCAACATTCTGAAAATCTTAGCCACCAACACCCATACCCTCATCAGCAAGCTCGGTGATGAAAAGGAAACCTAGGAAATTGACCTGGATGCAGAAGGAACCGGGGAAGCCCAAGGTCCCGAAACTCGCACCCATGGAAAGAGGAAGGAAAATAAAGTGAATAAGGACCTGAAGGAGCTAAAAGTAGTTGGGGTGACCTATAATGAGCTAGTGACTAAGGTAGAGGATCTGCTGAAGAAAATTACTATGTAGTGTCTCCTTGGGTTCTTTGCTGTTTTTTGTTGTTTAGATGTTTTTTCTGTTCGCTGGTTTTTTGGACTAGTCGCTTTGTATGAGGACTCTATTTTCTCATCCTTTTATTTTAACTATGTTGTAATGGTTTTGGGTTCGTAAAACCTATTTTTCTTTCAATCAGAACTACCAAAAAATCATTGGGAGTTTTGCTCGCACAAGAGGATAAGGAAGGAAAAGAACAAGCCATCTACTACATCAACATAACACTAGTGGGATATGAGGTTAAGTATTCATCAATAGAAAAAGCATGCTTGGCAGAAGTTTTTTCTTCTCAAAAACTATGACACTATCTACTATCTCACTCCATCAAGTTAGTAGCTAAAATCGATCCTTTGAAATATTTTCTCAGCAAAGCCACATTGATAAGATGACTAGCAAAATGGATCATGTTTCTAAGAGAGTTTGATATCGAATATGTTGACAGAAAAGCTATCAAGGGACAAGTTATTGCAGACCAACTAGCAGAAACACCACTTCAAGATGACCATCCTCTATAGATTGAGGTTCTTGATGTTGATATCCTAATAGTCACAACAAAAACATGGCAATTTTACTTTGATGGTTCATATACACAACACAGATCCATTGCAGGAATTCTATTCATCACACCACAAGATCATACAATCCCGAAAGCATACAAATTAAGCTTTCCATACAAAAACAATATAGTAGAGTATGAAGCATTGGTAATAGGTATCAAAATGGCTATAGAATGGAATATTACACAACTTCAGGTCTTTGGAGTCTCTCAGCTCGTCACCAATCAAATCAATGATGACTATCAAACAAAAGATGACAAACTCATGCCTTACAAAAAGATGGTTGATGTTATCAAGAAACACTTTGTAGAAATAACTTTTGAACAGATTCCAATAAATGACAACAAAGCAGTAGATGCCATGGCTACACTTGCTTCTCTATTACAGACATAGGAAAATCAACAGCATTATGAATTTCTGGTTGAAGAGTTGTTTTATCCTACTCATAATTGTCTTGATTCCCAAATCATCTGTCAACTTATTGGACATGATTCCTCCCGCTATGGCCAAACTTACACATACCTAAAATATAACACCTTACCTCCCAATTTATTAAAGAATCAAAAGAGAAACTTTATTCGCCAATCCTCCCATTTTACTCTTGTCATGGATACCCTGTTTAAATGAGGTCTAGACAGTACTCTCTTATGATGTCTTAAACAAGAAGAATTTGAAAAGGCCTTACATGAAGTCCATTTGTGGTACTCATTCAAGTGGTCTTACCCTTTCAAAAAAACTCATACGCTTGGGCTATTATTGGCCAACCATGGAACAAGATTCTTTTCAGATAGCTAGAACATTTAAACAATGTCAGATCCATGGGAATTTGATTCATGCACCAGCACAAGAACTTCATGCTTTAGCAAAATCTTGGCATTTTTGTCAATGGGGTCTTGATCTAGTAGGAAAGATAAATCCTTCCTCATCTAATGGTCACAAATTCATCCTGGTCGCTACAGAATATTTAACAAAATGGATTGAGGTTGTACCTCTCACAAACATCATAGGAAAACAAATTGCTGCATTTATCTTTAATTACATCATCTACCACTATGGAATACCAATGACCATTATCACAGATAATTAATGACCATTCAAGAACCAAGATGTACAAGAGCTATGTAAGAAGTTCAAAATCTAGCACAGATTCTCCACACCATATTATCCACAAGGAAATGGGTAGGCTGAAGCATCTAACAAAACTATTTTGAAAAATCCTCAAAAAGTGAGTGAACAATGCTGGGAAACATTGGCATATTCAACTAAACCCTTCTCTATGGGCTTACCATACCATTATCTGCACACCGACAAGTGCCACACCTTTCTCTCTTGTATATAGATCAGAAGTTATATTCCCAATCGAGGTAGAGATACCCTCTCTACGTGTGTCACTAAAAGGTCTCATCCCAAATGAAGAACAAAGAGTATCTAGACTACAAGAGTTAGAATTGATCCATGAACAAAGACAAAATGCCTTTGATCATCTAAAGGTATATCAGCAAAGAATGTGCCAAAGTTATAATCACAAGGTTAAACCACGAGTCTTTCAAGTGGGAGAAATGGTGCTAAAAGAAAATCCATGCAACCAGGCAGATTGAGAAAAGAAAGGAAAGTTTGAACCAAACTAGTTAGGTCCATTTGTGGTCACTATAGTATTTCGGTCAGGAGCATATTAGCTATCAACACAGGATGAAGATTAACTTGAAGAACCCATCAATAGCATGCACCTTGTGAGGCCATACTCTGACTCATCCTACAATTTCTGTTATTTTCATGTTGAGACTATTATGGATTCTTTATTTTATTGCATTATGGATTTCAAACTTATATGATTCCATGATTTGGATAGCATTGATGTATATTGATGCTTCCATTTTATGCATTATGGGTATGAAACTTTATATGATTCTAGAATAGGATGACTTTGAGATGATGTATGTCATTATTGGATTTGCAGGACTTTATTATAATGATATAAATAGGATGCATATATTATGAATGGATCAAAATTATGAGGATTATGATAATTGCTTAGGTGGATTAATTGGGATATATGAGATATTGTTTTATTAATGTCAATTGTATGAGTGTTTCATGTGTATTCAAATTAATGTGTTTAATAATATATGTGGTTATTTGGAATTACTAATATGTAAATTGAGATGCACAAGAAAATTATCCATGTGACCATGGAAATATTATGGAGAACCAAACCTAGACCTATGTCCGTTTGTCAAGCTAGGGGTTGTCTATTCGGAGAGACAACACCCCATTTGTATCATATTTTATTTGTGAAAGTAAATTTGCATGTGTGTTAAACTGATTTTATTAACTTGTGTAAATCCAACAAGAGACAAATTCCATGTGTAATTTTGTAATGTATTTTATTGTGTCACTTGACACATGTGCTGATTAGTGCCATTGATTTTGACTTGTCTCTTGGAAGGAGTTTGTTTCTACCAAAGCCCATTCCAAACATTTAAGTGTGGTCCCAAATTTGCCTTGGGTAGGGAGTCTTGGGAGTGGTCAACTTAGGTTTGACCCGTAGGTTAACTTCAACTGGGTTTCTAAGAGGTCAAATGGACTCCTAGGGTTAGTTTTAGGGCTTTTCCAAAGGTCCAAAGGGTATACCTATGGGTTAGGGGTATTAATAAGCATGTGACTACTCCCATGTGACTGTTTAGTCACCACAAAAAGTGGTTTTTCCAAGGTGAGCGAAAATTCAACTTAGAAGGTTCCTCCTAGGATAGACAACCTTCCTTTTTGATGTCAGACTCTCTTCCCCATCCTCTCTTACCTTTTCTCTTTCCAATTTTAGCAACATGTAAGAGGTTGGGAAGATCAACCAATGGGAACTCTCACTCTTCCAAGGTATACCTATGGGTTAGGGGTATTAATAAGCATGTGACTACTCCCATGTGACTGTTTAGTCACCACAAAAAGTGGTTTTTCCAAGGTGAGTGAAAATTCAACTTAGAAGGTTCCTCCTAGGATAGACAACCTTCCTTTTTGATGTCAGACTCTCTTCCCCATCCTCTCTTACCTTTTCTCTTTCCAATTTTAGCAACATGTAAGAGGTTGGGAAGATCAACCAATGGGAACTCTCACTCTTCCAGGGTATACCTATGGGTTAGGGGTATTAATAAGCATGTGACTACTCCCATGTGACTGTTTAGTCACCACAAAAAGTGGTTTTTCCAAGGTGAGCAAAAATTCAACTTAGAAGGTTCCTCCTAGGATAGACAACCTTCCTTTTTGATGTCAGACTCTCTTCCCCATCCTCTCTTACCTTTTCTCTTTCCAATTTTAGCAACATGTAAGAGGTTGGGAAGATCAACCAATGGGAACTCTCACTCTATCCAAGGGGTTAGGAAGAGTGAGAGAGGTCTTCTTAGGCAAGGATTAGGGAGTTAGTAAGTTAATCACCCACTCTCCATTGTTGGAGATTATGCAATTTGAGAAGAATAGTTGTAGGATAGAATTTTTGGCTAAGTCTTGGAGAAAAGATTGTGTGGATTTGGGCTGCTCATCCCCAACTAGATCTAGCAAAACCTATGGGCAGATTGAAGGTTGGTTCTACTCTCTTTTGTTTATGTTGCATATGTATGTTTGAAGAAATGCTTGTATGAAAGAGTTGTTTATTTGTATTTTATTTTCTGAAAGAATATGTGACTTCCCCTTCATTTCTTTTATTCATTTTCTTGTATTGGGAATATCCAAGGCCTTCTACTCTTGGGAGAGTAGGATGGTCTTGGGGTGGAAGAAGTTTGACAGCCTTGGGTGAGAGGCTCTCATTATGAGAGTGATCTCACGGGTGTTTTTTTTTGTGACCCTTGCTGCATAGCCTTGTTTATGCATTTGGGGGTCATAAGGAGAGAAGGTATGGCTTGTATGCCTTTGGGGGGGCATAAGGATGTGGGGTATGGACTTATGTTGTATTTGGTTGCCATGAGGTGGCTTGTGATGTTCCATACTTGTAGTCTCCCCAATGGTACTTGGTCCACTTCCACCATTGGAAAATCATCATAATTTGTGGTGAAGTGTAGCCTTGGTTGGGAAAGTGTTTGTTGTGTGTTTATCCCTTCCTTGTCGTGTTTGTATGTGTGTAACCCATCTAGTGCTTGGTTCTCCAAGCTTGGGGGTGGCTTTTAGTAAGCCTAGGTTGGGAGGTGAGCACTCCATGGTCAAGCCTTATGTTTATTTGCAGGTTGCTTGGGAAAAAAAAGAAAAGAAAGCTAGGAGTTGCTGGTTTTTATTTGACTTGCAGAAATGTTTAGGGAAAGGAATATTGTATTTTATTTGCAGCAATGCAAATAGGAAAGTTATATGTTGTATATATTTCAAAAAAAATTTAGAGGAAGTGCATTCATTTGTATTTCAAGTCCTCATTTAATGAAAATGATAGACTAGTTGGGTATCACACCCTTTTTGTAATATTGACTACTTTGTATTCTATATGCTTTTAAAAGTCTATTCCTTCTGCTATGGATTAAGTTCCTATAGGTGTTGAAATAAAATATTTGTTGCATTCTTATTAATGGAAAAATAAAAGTCTATTCCTTCTGTTATGCATAATGAAAATAGTGTAGATAATTAAATTAGCATAACATGTGAATTATTAAGCTGAGAATGATCTCTTAGTCATATTAGTTTAGTTCTAAAATGCATACATAGTTACATTTCCTTAATATGAACACTATGTTATATTTAACTTAAAAAAAAATGGTTTTTAAATGATATTTTAATTTTATTAATGCTGCTGCAGTTTAATTAATTTTGTCATTTCCTCTTTTATTTACTATAGAAAATAAATTTAAAGTTAATAGCCTACTCCTTAAGTTAACATCTAGACTTAGTAAATGAAAGAAACACATTAGAGCTTGCTGTTAGTTTTTTTTTTTTTTTTTTAAATATACAAAATGCTTTAAGCAATGGAAAAAGTAGCATTTCCCACTTTGCTAGGTTTAAGGTGCTAGAAAAATAAATTAGTTTATGATTTGTATTTAAAAAAAAAAAGCACAGAAATTAAAGCCTAACTATGAACATATTAGAAAATGAATATTGCATCTATTACATACTGTCATTTTTTTTAATCAGTTTTCTGCATGGCTTATGGAGTTGTTAAAAAGAAAATACAGGAAGCTTAAGTGTATATATATATATATATATGAGAAACTTCATATTCTAATTAAAATTAGTTCTCAGCCACTAAAACACTCTATTGAAACTATTTTTTTTACCTCAGAAAAAGAGAAGATACATATATTTTTACATTTTAAGAATATATTAAAAAAAAAATATTTAAAAAATAAAAATAAAAATAAAAAAACTAATTTATCCCCCCCACCTAGGGGCCCGTGGAGCTGAGCTCCATGCGGGAGCCCCTCGGCAGACCGAGCTCCATAAGGGCACCGGCGGTGCCGCTACAGAATGTGACCCACAAGGGTGGCCTTGGCCACCACTGCGAGCCGCGCCCCGTAGGGACGCCGCAGCGCCATTGAGGGTCATGCCCCGCAGGGACACCTTAGCGTCATTGCAGGCCGCGACCTATAGTGGCATCTCGACACCGCTGCGGGAGGCCCCTCCCTCCCTTGTTAAAACCACCACCCCTGCATATCCGCTGCCCCTTGTGCTTTCCTTTGGGCTGCCGCTGATAGCCATGGCCGCTGCCTCCTCCACCAACCTGCACAACAAAAAAAAAGGGGCACACTCATGCCCTAACCCAAATTTTGGGTTAGGGAAAACACATCATGTGTTTTAAAAAAATATGTGTGGGTTAAATTTTATAAGAAGTTAGGGTTACATTATTTTTAATATAAAAATGATTAAGTGAAAGACAAAGAAAAAAAAAGAGGGGGAAAACCCTATTCGAATTTTGAATAGGGTATCCCCCTTAGTTTTGAACTAGACTATAATGATACAATTATATTATTTAGTAATGCTCATTAAATCTTTTATAAAAAACATATATATATATATATATATATATATATATAGAATGGTATAATAATTACAAATATGTCCATATAGGTATTTACCTATATATATAATATTCACAAGTTAAAAAGTCTTGTTGGGTTTATTTGACTTATTAGTAAGTTATAAGTGTTTTTTTTAGAACTAATTAAGGAGTTTATTTAAAAGTTTATTTTAAATTCCTTTTGGGTCCATTGTTATAGGAAATTAAAAAGCAATACCTTTGTTAGTATTTAGCCTTAGTGGAATTAATTATTTTTATTGGCCAAACATTAATAGGGTAAATTACATTATGGACTTCATTGACCCCTTTAGTCAAATGTTAGACAAATTACATATATTGATATAATAAACAATAGGTTTATTAAATCTAAGAGCTAGGGCTAATAAATTTAGTTCCTAGGCAATTAAAAGACTATTTGAGATTTATAATATCTCTTACCAATTTATTTAGAGGTTTTTTTTGTTTAAACAAAATTATTAATTATAATTTGATGAGATTATAATAATTCCTTGGGAGAATTAATATTCTGCATTTAACTTAGATCATCTTGCTTACTTAATCTAGTGCTGAGATTAGTATTAGTTCAAAAGATATCAAACGAAGTTAAGACGACTTAATTAATGCATCTTTAATTTAGCATATTAGTTTTATTAGGGAGTTTTAGAAAAAATAAAATTCCATTTTTGCCCAAAAGTTTGGGCATGATAGACCTAAAGAAATTCTATGTCTGAAAAAGTAGAAAAAATCAAAAACACTAGAAAAGCAGAAAAATCCAAAACAATGAAAAAAAGAAAAAAAAAAAAAAACATTGAAAAATAAAAAATAAAAAAAAATAGTGAAAAAAAAAAAAAAATAGTGAAAAATCAAAATCCAAAAAAAAATCAAATATGAGAAAAAGTGCAATAAAAGCAGACAGTGAAAACCTGGCAAACAGGTGCTATCTATTTGCTAGCTCTTCCATCTATTAGTTCATGCATCTTTCTACTTGCATTCATTTTCCATCAGCACTATCCATATCCATCATAAGCATTTGTACATACTCAGGCATCATAGTTTCTCTCTCACCATGGTTTGGATCATTGGATATATCATAACGACTTTGTTCCTAGGCTTGGGGCAAAATCCCACACTTAGCTGGGGGCAAAACCCTTGATCATTTTGAGCTTAATCAAACAGGTAGAACAAATAGTTAGACAACTCTTATCAAGCAAAAAATGAGACACATCCAACATTGAACACAAGATCAAACTATCAACTATCAAGCTATCACAAAATCAATCTAAGCACATCACACACTTTTCAGTGGATAATATATTTTTGGATAATGATTGTAACATGATTGTTCAACTTTTTTATATTGCTTTTCACTATCATGATTTCTGAGTGACTCCATGATGTCTTTGACTAGAGGAACAAGGAAGGAATGTGAGGCCCTACCCTGACTTAGTCTAGCATTTTAGTGATTTTTATGTTGAGACTATTATGGATGCTTTATTTTTATGCATTATGGATTTAGAACTTATATGATTCCATGATTTGGATAACATTGCTATATGTTGATGCTTCATTTATATGTTTTATTACATAGAACTCTACATGATTCTAGAATAGGATGAATTTGAGATGATATATGTCATTATTGGATTTGCAGGACTTTACTATGATGATAGAAATATGATGCATGTTTTATGTGTGGATCAAAATTATGAGAATTATGATAATTGCTTTTGTGGATCTATTTGGATATAAGGTGTATTGATTTGTTTAAGTGTATATTGTATGTAGAGTGTTTGATGTGTATTCTTATTTATGTGTTTTATATTATATAAGGTTATTTGAAATTACTAATGTGTAATTGAGATGCGCAAGAAAATTATCCATGTGACCATGGAAATATTATGGAGAACCAAACCTAGACCTATGTACGTTTGTAAAGCCCGAGTTTGTCTATTTGGAGAGACAACACCCCGATTGTATAGTATTTTATTTGTAAACGTGGATGTTGCATGTGTGTTAGATTGAATTTATTTATTTGTGTAAATCCAACAAGAGACAAGATTTCATGTATAATTTTGTAAAAGTATTTTTATTGTGTCCCTTGACACATGTGTTGATTTATGTTTTGGTTTTTTTTTAAATTCTCTCTTGGAGGGAGTTGTTTAACCATAGATTTTTCAATTAATTTAATGTGATTCCATAATTGCCTTGGGAAGAGAATCTTTGGGGTGGTCAACTTAAGTTTGACCAGAAAATTAACTTTAGAGGGGTTTAAAAGGGGTTAAATGGACACCTAGGGGTAGTTTAAGAGTGTTTCCTAAAGCCCATAAGGTATAACTAAGGGTTAGGAGTAATTTTAGGCATGTTTCAACTCCCATGTGACCATTTAGATACCCTAAAATGTGGATTTCCTAAGATGAGAGAAAATTGAAAATTAGAAGGTATCACCTAAGTTGTTAACTTTCCTTTTGCTGAGAGATCCTTTTGGATCTTTTTCTGACTTTCATTTTTTTGATTTTAGAAACCTGTGAGAACTCTCACTGAGGCCTTTTTAGGCATGAATGAGAGATTTTGTGGGTAATCACCCACTCTCCATTTTTTGAGACAAGAATTTTTGAAAGAAAAGACAGATTTGGTTTTAGGAATTTGGCTAAGTGTAGAGAAGCCAGGGATTGTGAATTTGGTCTGCTCATCCTCAGCTTATCTAGCATACCTTTGGGCAATTGAAGGTGGGTTAAAATTCCCTTTGTTATGTTTTTATATTGCATGTTATGTTGAAAAGAATTGCATGTGTGACAAGCCTTATTTCTTGTATTTTTTCCTTATGAAAATTTATTTTGTGTTCTACATTTTACTCTTGCATATATACTGTGTTTTGGGAGCACCCAAGACCTCCTACTCTTGGGGGAAAGGATGGTCTTGTGGGTGGTAGAAGTTTGACAGCCCTCGAGTGAGAGGCTCTCGTTAAGAGAGTGATCGAAAGGGATTCCTATGTAACCCTTGCTGCATGGCTTGTTTATGCATTTGGGGGTCATAAGGAGGGAAATAAGGCATGAATGCCTTGGGGGGCATAAGGTTGTGGGTTTGTTATACTTAAGATTTATCATTGTTTTCCATGAGGTGGCCCTGAGTTTTACTATACTTGCAGTCTCCTCAGGGTATTTGGTCGACGACCACTTGTGTATAGTCATCACATGTGTGGTGCAGTGTAGCCTGGGTTGGGAATGTGTATGTGATTGTTTTTCCCTGTGTTTACTATGTTTGTACATGTGTTACCTATTTAGGGCTTGGTTCCCCAAGCTTGGGGGTGACTACTAGTTAGCCTAAGCTAGGAGGTGAGCTCTCCATGGTCATAGCTTTTGATTTATTGGAGGTTGTTGGAAAAAAAGAATAGGACATGTAGATGTGGCTGGAGTTATTTGTTGCAGAAAAATATTTGTAAATGTAACTATTATTCTTTGAAAGTCCTCATTTATTTGAAATGAGAGACCTATTTGTAAAGTGACAATAAAGACTTGGGAATATGTTATAAAGATATGCAATATTTATTTATGCTATACTGCAGAAAAGAAATGAGTAACTCTGGTTTTAGTTTTCTATATTTCTGAGAAATAACATTTGTTGTGTTTAGGATATTTTGAAAAGAAAGTAATTTATTTATTCCCTTTATGCATTTAAAACACAATATTAAAAAATAAATGAATTAGATTTGCATGCATGTATAAGGATAGAAATAAAACAATTAGATCTTTTTCTGGAAGTGCAGTTTTAGTTTATTTAAATCTGTCATTTCATTTATTTGTAGAAAAGAAGTCCTAAAATATTGTAGTCATTTCTAAGGATTCTTTTTAATATTTCCTAGATCTAAATAGTTGTTTTTAGAATTTATTAAATGTTAGGATTCCCATAGATACTAAGAGGGGGGGTGAATCAGTATCTAAGCGGTGTACGAAATTTCTTATCTTAAAACATGCAGAACATATTATAATAGTGTACTGGTATGCAAGAAATAATGGAATAAATAGAATTAAGAACATCCACATGAAAAGCACACCATAACACAAGGATTTAATGAGAAAACCCAGTGTGGGAAAAACCTTGGTGGGATTTGTGACCCACAATATCCACTTACTGGCCAATAAGAGAGTATTACTTACAATAGGGGCCTGCACATGCAGGAAGACCAACTGCCTAGAGCTCACTGCTCAATGGGAAGTCTCACTGACTTACAATGTGGATTATACAAATCCAATAACTACTACTTCTTTACAATAGCATCTATAATGCCTGATTCAATACCGGTTACTGCTCTGCTTCTTACATAAACCCTTTAACCTATATTTCGCATAATAGGTCTTCCTTAATATTTCACTTACATCACTTTCATAACTTACTTTCAAAATGTCTACAATGATCTCTTTTATATATAAGAGTCATTTTACAACATGCCAAGTCAGCTTACAAAGTTTTTATAGTAATAAAAACATAATCATGTCGGCCTCTATGCCGGTATACTTTTTTTCTTTGTGTCGGTGCCAGTGTCCTGAGTGCCGGTGTAGAGTGTGATTTGCTGACGCTGGTGAACTATCTTGCTAGTGTAATGCTTTGCCAGTATAATGCCTTGCCAGTGCCATAGGATTGTAAGGTTTCCATCAATGACAAAACCTTCAATCACATACAATGTCTCATTGGAGTGTGCATATGCCAACAATCTCCCCCTTTGGCATAGATGGCAACACTCATGAGAAATTTCAAAAGTGTATCCAAAAATGTGAAGTCAAAAAATGTTACCAAAAATGTGTGTGCTCCCCCTGAGCATATGATTCCTGTGATATTGAATTTTCTCATCCCACTACTCCCCCTTTGGCATAAATGACAAAGGTTGTCAAGATGTCAATAGAGTTTGTAGTTTCAACCTTGTAACTGGGTAGTTACAATTTGAAATAGATCCCCCAAAATCAAGTTTATACTCTTTATAAACTTTTTACTATCTCTTATTTGCTGTCTCTGTTCTTTTAACTATACCGGTGAGATGTCGCAAATGGTCTGCCGGTATTTTCTGTCCCTGTATTAGTGCCTTAGATACTTCCTTCCGCAATGATGCTAGGTAGTCCAATCTTGGACTTAGTTTTAATCTCATATGCTTTGCCTTATTCACTAGTCTCTCTTTTTCTCTTTCCAATTTAAGTAATTCTTCTTCAAAATTTGTTATCTTATGTTCAAAAACTGATAGTGTATCAAGTGAGTTAACAAAATTATTTGCAAGTTTATTGATTTCATCTTGTACCTTGCTCATCTTCTTATCTATATCTATAGTCAAAAAGTTTGTCTTATAGGTGTCTTTGTACAAAGTTTTGAATTCTTTCAATAAATTACACAGTTCCGATAGAAGTGTGTCAAAATCTCTAGTACACTTCTTTATCTACTCATCAAAGAATTTTTGCTTTTCAATTTCCAATTTGTCCTTCAATGTCTCTTCTTTTATTTTCTCAATGTTCTCTGTGATATATTTACACAAGGTATCAAGTTGTCCTAAAGAATCTTTATTGTCTATATTACAGTTAGGCGCAATTACCTTCAAAATTGGTATTGTGTCATCTATTGCCTTATGAGCTTGTGAGTTGCAGTCTATTATCTTTTTAATTGAATCCAATAGTACTTTAGTCTATTAGCTGATTTGTATCTTGATGATGAACCAATATTCTGAATACTGCCAGTGGAAGTAACCAAGCTTGTATTGACCTCTGGTAGGTCTATTTGTGTTTGCATTTCCTTAAGCAATGGTTTTTCTACTTCTCCAGTTGCTGGTGGCACTATTTCCTTATGAATCTATTCCTATTTCTATTGATGTTCCTATTTAGGAGCCTTTTGCTTTGTTTGTTTATCTATATGTTGCATTGTCTTAGTCTGAGTCTCTACCTATTGCGCTTTGTCATCTGCCAGTTTCTCCTGTGTGTTATTAGTTTGCTCAGCTACTGGAGGCTCACTAGCCATTTCAGTCTTGTCAGCTGTATCTTTATCTACCACAATGTTGATCTTTTGAGTATCAACATCCACTGTATATAACTTCAGGATTAGGATTGACATCCTCTACATCCATACTTTCAACTGCTGGTTGATCTTTTGTAGTTGTTGTTTTTACTGGTGAAGTAATAAAAGGAGGTGGGGGTAAGTTGTCTTTAACCTTGATACTGGGTGGTCCACCAATTTTATGTTTACCCTTGTCTCTTTCTTTCTGAAGTTGTTTGTGAGTGACATTTTGGAAAAGTATCAACCCCTTCCTCTTTGTTTTAGCCATCTCTCTTGTTCAATCGTGTGTTTGCCAAGTGGCATCTTGACGTTTCTCTAAGCGACACACTTTTCTCGACATGTGTTGAGAGAACGTGAAGCTGCCACGTGGTGCAAGTCTATTCCTTGGCATATGTTTCCCTACCCCACCATCTTCCATGTGCTGGTAGTGACACTTGGTGTCTCTACGTTGCATGTCCTAATTCCCTTTTTGCGTTCAACTTGGGGTCTCCCCTCAAGTTGCCGCGTGTCTTCTTTGGTGATTCATGAACTAGATTGTTGTTTGCACCATGATTTTCTTGTTTTGGAAGGTGCAGGGGTTGCCATGACGTAGTTAGAGTAATAACATCAAAGGCTATTTTCACTTGCATGTGTCTCTGTAAGCGCCACATGAGGAGCGTCTTGATCGAAAGAGGTTGCTGGGATTTTCTAATACTTTCTTGTTGGTTTTTGAGGGCCAAAGGATATTTATATGCCTTCTTTCTTCTTTTTTAGGGGTTTTGACTTTTGAGAGAAATTATTAGACTTTGGCTCATTGAAGAAGCCTTTATGTTAATTAAATTTTGTGAATGATAAACATATCAGATTGTCCCTGTGCCCTTTATGGTTGTTTTGTTTGAAGCTCAATAGAATAACTTATGATCTATATTCTAATTTAGTAACTTGTATGATATATGTTGTGAGACTCTATAGATTAAACTATGTTTTAGAACTTGTTATATGTTGGATAAATGGTGGATGTCATATTATGTTGAATGAGTTTTATTTAATTATCTTCTCAAATGGTGTTGAGCATGTAGATTGTTGAACAAGCCTTAAAACTGCATGTATCTAGGTTTTATGTGCTTCAAATATCCTAAAAATATTTTGGTGTATCACCTAAGTAGCGTAGCTTATTTTTTTTCTTCCACTTTTCTCCCCCCAATTGTATGAAGAGACAACTTCTCAAACCTAGAGGTTATTCAATGAATCTCGTGCAAAGGTCCCCCATCACTGAATTTTTGATAAGGTTGTTAGTGTTTAATGCAACACTAACAATTCTTTTTCTGGCATGCTAGCTGGGACTTAATTTTGAACAAGCCTAAGAAAGTTTATGAGCCATAGACCTATTACCAAGAAGCAAAAAACTTCAAATTCCATTTTTCTTCAACCACCCTTGGTAAACGTCCATTTCTCCATAGCTACTTCTTCCTAGAATTCACCTATTACCCTTGTGGTACCTATTACCATAGTAATGGCTCAAGTTCCTCCCAGAAATTTTGTGACTTGGAATAGTGGTAGTCTCCTCATTCCTCCTATTCCACCCATAGTATGGGGGCCAATTCCCACCTTCATGCTAAAATTTATCCCTAAATTCATAGGAGAATGTTCCAAGACACTGGGTGAACATCTACAAGATATAGTTGATGTTTGCACCATCCATAATATTACAGAGAAAAAAGTAGCTCTGAGATTTCTTGTAGCTTCATTTACAGGAAGAGCTTTAGATTGGTATAGATCTCTTGCTTCTTATTCTATAATTGATTGGGACCAGTTGGGTGACTGCTTCTTTGAGAGATTTTTTGACAATGCTCATAGATCATCTCTAATGCAGCAACTGATTACCATCCAAAGGGCTCCTCAGGAAGCAGTAACATAATTAAATATGTGGTTTTAGAGAATTTGGCAGAGGATACTATTGTCCACTCATCCTCCTGGAAATATGGCATTTGTTTTTATCTAAAAGAATTCAATTCACCTATATCTGTTATGATTCAATCTCTCAAAGGAAATACTCTCCTGGATGCATATGACTTGGTGGCCCGAGAAGAAAACAATCTAATTGATGCTTGAAAGCTTGCACCATGACCGCTCATGACGGTCTTCCCTAAAATATCAAATCAAGTTCCTAAGCTAGTTGTGCCTAGCACATTTGCATCCCAATCCATGTATGTGTATCCTAGATACCAGCAAGTGAGAACATCCTCCTCTTCATCTCTAGGTACGGAAGTCAATGATATAAAAAATGTGTTGAGATCTTTCTCAAATGAAATCATTAATTTGAAATGATCCCAAATCCCCTCTACTAGACCTCCCTTCCAACAAAATTTTTGAAGGAATAGACCCCCATATCAATAAAACCAATATGCGAATAATGGAGCTTCCTCAAGTCAGCTAAATGGCCAGATAGTTCCAATGCCCAATTCATTGCAAACTATCTATTCTAGCATCAATAAAGAGTTCACTGTAGGATACAATAATCTAGTGGATGACACCAATTATTAGTGTTTCCCATGTAATAGTTCTAACGCCCCAAGAAACTATTTCAAAGGTAATTTGCAACAAAAAAGTGTAGATCAATGAAGTTAAGGTGCTACCTTAGATGATTTGGTTTATGCTTCCCCTAGCATGGACAATGCAACTCTCATCGCTCAAATGTAAGGTATGTCAATGGAGCAAGAAACGGAGATAGCTCCAGACCATGCTTTATTATCTTGGATGGAAGACGAGGATGTCATACTTACAAGTGATGCAATTGCATCAATCTCAAGAGATCCCCAAGTGTAGTCAGAGTATAACCTTTGGTCAAAAAGATGGATCATGAGGGAGCATGTAGGTAGACAAGGGAGGATCAACTTAAAAAAAATTTCCTGAACAACCCATGGTTGCTACCGCATATCAGAAGGAGGAGTTAATCCCCTATAAGCTAAGAGGAGTAAAATCATTTGTGCCATCAATATTGGACGTGGTGGAGTAACTAAAGAAAGCCTCCACTAATGTCTCCTTATTGGATCTCCTTACCATCCCAGAGTAGAAGAATCAGTTAAAAGAAGATCTGGTTGAGGTGGGTAGACCTGCTAATAGGAATGTTGCCAATTCTTTGCAGTCTAATGAGGAAAGATATGTGACCCCTGCAACACAATCATTCTTGCTAGCTATGTTGATAATTGAGGTTGAACCACCTAGATACCAAGTGGAAGGTAAGTGTTGGCATATGTGTAGTGTATGTTGATATGATGATATTGTGTGTTGTCATTGATGTCAATATGATGAAGAGTGAACTGGTATGTTGAAATGTGAACCGGTATATGATAAAGAGTGAACCAGTATGTTGAAATGCGAACCAGTATATGTGAAAATGTGAACCATTATATGTGAACAAGTGAAGTAGTATGTTTGTCCAAGTGAACCAGTATGTTGGAATGTGAACCGGTATATGGAATGTTTTGTATCAAGGTTTCATATGGTATGACTATTGGCTGAAAGTCTTAGCTTCAGGGTTTCCAATTGAAGTGTTCTATGCCTTTGTGACTCAACCGATGATATTGTGTGATGTGTTAGCATTGGAATGAAGAATAGATTGTGTTGCCACGTCAACCTTGTGCACGTGAAGGATCTTGCATGAAGGAGATTGATCCTATCTACCTCGGAAATGTTCGAAGTCTCTGTAAATGATGGAGAACAAGTGATGGGTTATTAGCCCCCAAAAAGTGGTGAAGAACGAATGATGGAGAAAGTCTTGAGCTCTGTTCAAGACCATTGTATTCAAAGCAAAGTGTTCAATGGTTAGGATTGAACCGACTGAATTGCTCAAACCTAAATGTTTAGGTTTTAGGGTTTATGCTACCAACCTATCTATTTCCTATAAGGTCGATGTTGTTTTTCATGTTGAGTTGTTGGCAAATGTTGTGTATGTATCTAATTGCAGAGATACATGATTATGTAGCGTCCTAAAATTGTGACACTTACAATTTCAACTGCATTTGGGTCTTCACGATGGTGGCGCAACGTTGAACCTGAATGGAGACCCCGAAACCTATTTACGACACCAAAAACTGCATCTTTTTGCACCTTGGCCTGATTCTTCCTTGCACCCTGCTATCCCGAGAGGTGGGACCATAATCCCTGGCCCAATTTTGGGCCCAGTCTCTTGTTGGGCATCAGGTCTTTAAGTTTGCAATTCGGAAAATAATGCTTCTAGGTCGGCCTAAGGTTGGAAAAATCAGTCTCCTAACCCTAATTGACAAGTATATAAACTACCTTTCCCCTCCCAGAAAAGGTAATAAGAGTAAGGAAAAAAAGGTGGTAGTAAGCAAGAGGCGGAAGCGATATTCAAACATTCAAACATTCAAGCATTCAAGCATTCCTTCAAGCAATTAAGCATTCTAGGTCTCCATTCAAGGCTAGGTGTTGCAAGCAAGACAAGGATTCAACCATTGAAGAGGAGATCACCTACAACATACAACATACAACATCATTACACCTTCGCATAGACGAACAGATCCCCCTTCATTTCGCAGATTTTTCGGAGGACCATGTGCACTTTGGGCGCCATCATCCCGTCAAATTTTGCTCAAATTTGCAGGACAGTATTGTCTCAACATTTTACTAGTAATTTCAGCTCCGTAGCTTCATCCTGTGTCCCTATCTCCGTTTATAAGCCAATCTTTCTTACTTTACATGCACTCCTAGTTCAATCCTTCTATCTACATTCTTTACAAAAGAGGGTATCCTTGCTATCTTAACCCTTGAAACTCATTTAGAATTCAATCTTGTATTGTGTGGGATTGGATCTTGTGAGTTTCAACCCCTCTTTTGAATGTAAAGTCTCTCCTAAGTGAAAACCGCCAACCCTAGTGACCTCCTTTCTCTCTCCTTGGAGTGGGGGAACACCTAGGGTTCGATTTTCCGCTTTACATTTTGGTGAACCCGACGTGAACATCCTAATTTTGATTATTCATGGTTAGATCTGAAAATTTTGCTTCCTTAATTACATTTCCATGTTTGATCTTTTGCAAATTTTAGAGGTTAATTGCATAAAAACCCTAAAATTTTCTTTTTAGTAATTGAGCTTGCAAAGTGTTTAACTGTTAATGCTTGTTTTAGATCTACCCTCCTATTGCAAATTGTCAATTCATTTTTATGCTTTAATTCTGAAAATTAAGTGGTTAAGTGTCAAAGCCCTAATTTTTAAAACCCTCTTGATTCAACCTTTGACTGATGATTTCACTGATCAAAACACCTCCAAATTGGCTGTAACTTTGGATTCCGCAACAAAATCATAATATCTCTAATCCCTAAAAATTTTGAAAAAAGTTGCGAGGACCGTGTGCACCCCAAGCGCCATTGTCCCTGACATTTTTTCTGAAATTTCGGGACCTAGATCTTACTGTATTTTTCTGCTAAAATCCAAAATTTTGGCTGATTTCATCAATTCTAACACTTTCAAAATTAAAGTCAAAGTTGGTCTAGTGATTTTTTGGATTGAGGCTTCTAATCATTCAAAAATTGTGGAAATTGAAATTTGTGTTAAAGTTGTGTTTCTTACAGTCCTAAATCTGAAAAGTGTGTTGGCATTCATTCGAAATTTCAGTGTTGTATTCAGATTTCTGTAGTTTGTGACTTTTGAAATTAAATGTTTAATTGCAACAACCTTGATTTCCACTTTCAAAATTGAATTTTGCATGAAGTTGAGTCAACTTTTAAATTTCAAAACTTGCATTGCTTTTGGTATTCCCTCTAAAATCATAAAACTCAAAATTTCAGTTTCCCTCTCTTTTTCAAAATTCAAATTTTACATTTTTCAACAATCTTGGTAGGGTTCAATTTTGAGATTGCAGCTTTAATTTGGCCTATCTACAGATCGTAAAATCACTCAATTTTTTCAGATTAGCTTTAAAATCATCATAACTTTCATCCCTGAAAATTTTGAAAAAAGTTGCGAGGACCGTGTGCACTCTGTTCGCCACGGTCCTTGACATTTTTTTTGAAATTTCGGGAGATTGTCCTGATTGTATTTAACTGCTTAAATCTAGGAGATTGGCTGATTTTATTGAAATTTGCTACCTCTAAATTCAAAATCTTCTCTCTCTCTCTCTCTAGTGCATGAGTTTTACAACAATAAGCCCTACTTACAGTATTTCCGTTAGACGAAGCCTTAGAATTAAGTCTTTCCAAGGTTTAATTACCGAGGAGATGGAACCTAATTTGAATGGTCTTTTTAACGAGGACATGGGTAATTCCTCTAATCCTCTTAATGATGAAGAAGCTCTCCATGAGGTTTCTATAGAACAACTTTCAAAATTGGATAACCAATTTGATGATTTTTGACAATGGATGTCTCAAGAATACCCCGATAGTCAAGCTCTTTCATTAATTGAGGGTCTAAAATGTATGGTTCAAAATGATAAGAATGGAATTGATATTTTGCATAGTATTGCACACATTGTGGATTTGAATGTGATGCCTATGAAGGGTTGTGCCAAAACTTTGGGTTATACACAACCTCCTACTCAAGTCAATCATTCTATCCCTTTGACAACTTCTATTGCTAGTATACCTACTTTTACATCAACATAATGACTACTTCAATACAAGACATTCCACCTATGATCACCAGTCATGGGGGCAATCCTTCTTCTTCAATTAACCCTCTTCCTTCATTCATTCCTTCAATGAGTGTCCCTATTACATCTCCATAAATGAACATGACGCAAGGGGGCAATTCATTTAACCATTCCATTCCTCCTTGTAGTGTTCCTCCTTTCCAATCATCTCCTATGACTAACTATCATAGTGTCCCACCACCTTACTCTCAATCAATACCTTCTTTCAATAACATAATACCTCCATCACAATCTAACATGTCTAATATGAACTCTTCGACTGAAGCGACCATTAACAATCTTGCACAAACTGTCTCTTCTTTACAGCAACAAATTGCCTCTATGAATCAATCTAAGTTTAGTGTGCCCACATTTGATGTTGCGAGCCCACTTTCTCTTGACATTGTTCGAGCTATCCCCCCTAAGCATGTTGAAATCCCGCAATTGGAGCTTTATAATGGTAAAGGTGATCCTCTAACACATGTTAAGACCTTTGAAACAATATGTACGGATTTCGCTCATGACCAAAGGTTGCTTGCAAAACTATTTACTAGAACATTAAGAGATAAGGCTCTACAATGGTATTGCTCGTTGCCTTCCTATTCTATTACTTCTTTCCAACAACTTGCAAATGCTTTTATTCAACAATTTCAAAACAATATAGGTCCTAAAGTTACTTTGATTGATTTAATGCATTGTAAACAAGGTGTTAAAGAAAAAGTGACTGATTTCATTGGTAGATATAAGCATTTGTGTGCTCAAATTTCTTTTCTAGTGCCTGACAATGATATTCAAAGAATCTTTATTTCTAATTTACAAAAAGATATTAGAGAAAAACTTCTATTTTCTGAGTTTACTTCTTTCCAACAGTTGTGTGCAACTCTTCACAATTATCAACTGACTGTGAGTCAAATGGAACAAGCAAATCCTATGGCTCCGAGTGATAAGGGTGATAGTAGTCAACAACCATTTGGGAAGTTTAAACCAAACAGAGAGTTCATTAAGTTCAATGAAAACATCATCAACAACAATGTGAATGCAGCATTAGGTGTGCCTCCTATTTCTAAGTTTTTCAAGAAAGAAAGAAAGTTTACTCCTTTGTATGAGTCATTGCATAGTATTATGAATAAGTTATTGGAACAAAATGTGCTTACTCTCCCTCCTATAAGGCAAATAGATCCTACAAAGATTAATTCACCCTATTTTGATAACAAATCTTTTTGTCAATTTCATCATCAACCTGGGCATGATACTGAAAAATGTTTTGCTTTAAAGGGTAAAATTCAAGATTTGATTGATAATAATACTATCTTTGTTTCAGGTGTGAATGATAAAGCAACACATCTGTAGCTCCTCCTAACCAAAATCTTAAGATTTTTACTGATCCATTACCTTCTCATACCTCTAATGTGATTGAGACTAATGATTCCTCTTTCTCACCTGATAGTCTTGTGTCTATGACTCCGAATGTGATTAACTTTGTAGAGCAGCAGAAAATCCCTAAAGAACCTTCCATCACATTTGATTCTAGTGAAACTATCAGGGCACCTGATGGTCCTTTATATATAGTTGCAAAAGTCAAGAATACACCTTGTCGTGGAGTGCTTATTGATCCTTCTTGCATGGTTAATATCATTATTGAAGAATTTCTTTTTACTTTGCAATTGAATCAAGTGATCTATGACAAAACAAATGTGGTTGTGAAATTATTTGATGCATTTTCTTCTCTTGCAATTGGTTCTATTACATTACCTATTAAGGTCCATAACAAAGCCCTTGATGCGAGCTTTGCTATTATTCCATCATCCGAACAATTTCGTGTGAAGCTAGGCTATCCTTGGTTATCTTCCATGAAAGCTATTGCTTCTCCTATTCACAAGTGTTTGAAATTTCCCCATAATGGTGAAGTTGTTACTGTCAATCATAGTCTCTTTAAACCAGCTAAAAAACTTCTAGCGTTCCTATTGATTATTTTTGGCCTAAAAAATTCCAATCTCTTCCACCGTGAAGTGATCATCTTTTCAAATCTTATCAAAAGTGGAAAAAAGATATGATCCTATCTCTAAGTGAACCTAGAACACCCAAACTTGATATTCCTATCATTCTTGGGAAGGAAGTTCTTCCTTTGAAAGATAAAACTAATGTCTTTCCTCAAGAAGATTCCCAACCCATCCCTATGGATGTGACTATGACTATGCCTAATAAACTTTCTAAAGGTAGACCTATACCTCCTCATCATGATGGACTTGGTCTCCTTCCTAAACCAAATATTCCTCCTTTATATGGAGCAGTTCCTCCTCCTTCCTCTTCTCCTATTATCCAACCTAAGAGACCACAACCTAAACACCCAAGTGATAAGGATGAGAACATTCCTCCTCCTCAATCTTCTCAACTTCCTACTAAGACTAGACAAAATCGTTCTGCACATGAACGCCGACGAAAGCGTCATCTTAGAGCTTTTGCAGCTACTTTTCAAACTTTGCAATCCCCAAAATCACCTTCAGTTAGTATTATTCCATTTTCTTGTCAGGCGAAAATTGAGCCAAAATCTCGTAAACATAAGATGCATGATGGTTTTGATCCTGTGCGAGTTAAAGATCCTATTTTTATACATCTTGATGATGATATAGATGAAAATGTTATTCATGATGAAAATGTTACTTCTTTTCATTCTGATAGTGAATATGAATATGCTGATGTTGATAACCATTTATCTAACGAATTTTCTAAAGCACTTATCCTAGCTCCTAGACAAGAACAACGTGGCTTGGAACATGAACATAGCCCTTGTTTGGATCTTGTGATAGCTCCACCTGCTATGTTGGATGTTCCTCCTCTAGCGTGTTTCCTACCTTCCCAAAATATTGATCAGCAAGATCGGGGGGTAGATGACGTGCTAGAATAGTTCATTAGCATAGCAGACTCTCTCCTCCTCTCTTGATCTCTTTTGTTACTTCTTCTATGTGTTATTCCCATTCTTCTATTTTGTTGTCCTTAGTGTTGTCTACTTGAGGATGATGCAAAGCATTGAGATCTCTCTTGGTCTCTCTCATGTTGACTCAAAAGACACATGTGTTCCCTTCTTCTAGGTGACCTTCCTTGATTGGGGAATGAAGAACAATTATGCATACATACATATGATATACATGAATTATTATATAGCATACTGACCCCAAGGAAAGTGAAGTAACCTCATGATTTGTGTTTTGTGTCTATTATCCTTGGGCTTATCTCACACTTGGGGGCTAAATCCTTGTGATAAAGTTCTCCTTTCCCTTCTCATTTCCTATATGTATCACTACCTTAGAGCAATCACCCCCGATGAGGCATGTGTGATCACTTTAACGTAGGGGGGCATATACCCCGTTCATATCTCTTCAAGATACTTGAAAATTTCTTGGCAAATTTAGCTTTGCCTTGAAAATTTTTGATACTTTTCTTGCATGACTCATAGTGAGGGAACCTTACTACTGATAGTCATGGTTCTCCCTCGTGATCTTCCCTTTTAGTTTGTCAATCGAAGTCATAAGATCCTTAGTCCACTGGGGGCTTGGTGTATCTTGCCTCCTTGACATGGTGAAAGTCTTTCAATGTTGTTTCCTTGTACTTTACTGGAAGTATGGGCATACACTTATACTTTCGCTAAAGTGCGAGCTAAATGTAGTATCCTAAAATTGTGACACTTGCAATTTCGACTGCATTTGGGTCTTCACGATGGCGGTGCAATGTTGAACCTAAATGGAGACCACGAAACCTGTTTACGACACCAAAAACTGCATCTTTTTGCACGTTGGCCTGATTCTTCCTTGCACCCTGCTATCCCAGGAGGTGGGGCAATGGCACCCAGTGCCCTAGTCCTTTAGGACCATGGTTCCTAGTGCCCTGGTCCCTCAGGACCATGGCTCCCAATGCCTTGGTCCCTGGCCCTATTTTGGGCCTGGTCTCTTGTTGGGGATTGGGTCTTTAAGTTTGCAATTCGGAAAATAATGCTTCTAGGTCGGCCTAAGGTCGGAAAAATTAGTCTCCTAACCCTAATTGACAAGTATATAAACTACCTTTCCCCTCCCAGAAAAGGTAGTAAGAGTAAGGAAAAAAAGGTGGTAGTAAGCAAGAGGCGGAAGCGATATTCAAACATTCAAACACTCAAGCATTCAAGCATTCCTTCAAGCAATTGAGCATTCTAGGTCTCCATTCAAGGCTAGGTGTTGCATTCAAGACAAGGATTCAACCATTGAAGAGGAGATCACCTACAACATACAACATACAACATCATTACACCTTCGCATAGACGAACAGATCCCCTTTCATTTCGCGGATTTTTCAGAGGACCGTGTGCACTCCGGGCACCATCGTTCCGTCAACTTTCGCTCAAATTTGTAGGATAGTATCGTCTCGACATTTTATTGCTAATTTCAGGTTCCTAGCTTCATCCTATGCCCCTATCTCCATTTATAAGCGAATCTTTCTTACTTTACATGCACTCCTAGTTCAATCCTTCTATCTACATTCTTTACAAAAGAGGGTATCCTTGCTGTCTTAACCCTTGAAACTCATTTAGAATTCAATCTTGCATTGTATGGGATTGGATCTTGTGAGTTTCAACCCCTCTTTTGAATTTAAAGTCTCTCCTAAGTGAAAACCGCCAACCCTAATGACCTCCTTTCTCTCTCCTTGGAGTGGGGGAACACCTAGGGTTTGATTTTCTGCTTTGTAGATTCTTTCCAGACCAAATAAGAGAATTGATACCTACAGAGTGTGTGTGTAGAAGGAAGGAACTTGAGTGGATCTGCATTAGCATTTGAGTGCTATTACCAGATCATTGTAATACATGTTGATCACTAACCACTTCAACAATTGGAAAATCCCTTAACAGGGTAGCTCTAACCATCTTGATTAAATCCTTTAATAGGGTGACTCAAAGCCATTGAGTTCTTAAAATCCTTTAACAAGGTAACCTTTAATAGGGTTTAACCCTTAACTAGGTATTCTAGCCATCCCTTAACCAGGTGATCCCTAACAGGATCGGTTCCTAACAGAACCTATTGTAATAGTCTTTAACCAGACAAGGCTCCTAACAGAGCAGACTTCTAAAGAGATCAAAAATAGCTTGTGGGTTTTCATCCCCACCGTGGTTTTTCCCAATTGGGTTTCCACGTGAAAAATATATGTGTCATATGTGATGTCTTTTTCATTTAATGATTTTGTTGTTTTCTGTTAAGCGGTGAATCATGTTGATCTAGCAAGTTATTATATTTCTGATGATAAAGATAATGTGGAAATGAGGGTGTAGGTTGTGTGGAAAGATAAGTGTTTCCAGTTTATATCTTTCATAGTGTCATTGTGCTTAATCGGTAGTAATCTGGTTTAAGACCAGTGTTAATGATTGCCAGTCAAGTTCACTATTTGCAGTCAAACTAGTTCTAGAAAAGTTTTTGTGTCTAGACTGATTCACCCCCCCTCTCAGTACTGGTTTGGTATTCATTGATCATCATTGAGTTATCAGTAAGCCTATGCTAAACCCTATCTATTTAACCCTCATTGTAGGGGACAAGTTGTTGCATAATTCTATTATAGATTCTGGTGCTAGAACTACCGTCAAGCCTAAGAAAATTGCTAAGGTTTTAAACATCAAATACAAGCCTCTAAGTAGAGGTATTATGCAACTAGATGAAAATAAAATTCAGACCATGGGTCTTATTAAAAGTCTTCCACAAACATTGTTTGCATGTCCTAGTGTCACCGTGTCCCAAGAGGTAGTAGTTATTGACATTCCACCTATTTTCGGCCTCTGCCTCTCCCATGACTTTATCGCCAAGATAGGAGGTTACCTATCTTTAGATTTTTCCCACCTCATCCTCCAGACCCAACATTGTACTAAGCTCAAAATTCTCTTAGAGCCTCTACATACCAAGCATGTAGTTGATTAGGCTATGCTCGACTTTGAGCTCACCCATACCTCCATCTCTAATGAGGAGAGAAGAAATGTAGAACTTATAGAGGATGAAGAGGTGACTGGCAATATTACACCAAAGAAAGAGGTTTTCCTCAATGAATTCATAAATTATGATCCATATTCCAATTACCATGCTATGGGTCTTGGTACCCACTATATTTTTTATGAGGGTTAGATAATCCCAAAATTGACCAAGGAGCCACTAACCAAGGAGGAGCTATCTTCTACACTATGGACCTTGCACTTTGATGGTGTCAGATGCAAGGTAGTTTCAGGCATTGGAATTTTTCTTAGTTCACCTTCCAGTGAACAAGTCTTGAGTTTTTTCTGCCTGCAATTTGCTTTTTCCAACAATGAAGCAGAATATGAGGGGTTGATCGAAGGCCTAAGTTTAACATAATGGATGGGAATAAAATAATTGAAGTTTTTGGGAGATTTCGAGCTAATAGTGCACTAGGTCTGAGGAATCTCAAGTGCCAAACATGTTCGCATGAAGCCGTATCACCATAGGACGTGGGATTTTATTGAAAGGTTTGATGCTTTCAACATATAGAGGATTCCTCAAAATGAAAATATAGCCACTGATTGGATGCCACTATTGGGTCACAATTCAATCCTGTTGCAGATTTACTTAGCAGCCCTCACATGGTCCACATGGTCATTCAACTAGCTATTCTAGTGAATGACACCCATTGGCAGGTTTTTAAGAATGATGAACAAATTGCTCTGTTCATTCAAAACTATAGAAAGTTTACTAATCAAATGTAGTCCAAAGTAAAGGAAGCTTATGGGGATCAAATCATCCAACTGAAATCCAATAAGCTCCCAAATGGATTGATCACCTTGGAGAATTTACTTGATCATGATGATGATAAAAATGACAAATTAAAATTCATGGATGATAAGGGTCACTACACTGAAATGTCAATAGGAAATGGGAGAACACTCAAGGTTGGAAAGGGAGTTTCCCCAGAAGATTGAGAAAGGTTGGCTTGCTATTATGATGAATACATGGGCATGATAGCATGGTCATATGAGGATTTGAAGGGTTATAACTCTAGCATCATCCAACACACCATTGATCTTGCCGATGGTGCCAAACCAGTCTAGTAGAAGCATAGACCTATGAATCTGAAGATTGAGACTCTCATGGCACAAGAGTTGAAGAAATTATAAGAGTCCAAGATTGTCTACCCCATCAAGAATAGTACATGGGTGTCAAATTTAGTACCAGTCAGAAAGAAGAATGAGGATATCCAGCTATGTGTGGATTTTTGTGACTTAAATCAAGCTTCTCTAAAAGATCATTACCCTTTGCCACCAATGGAACACTTATTAAGCATTGTGCCTAGGTCTAAGATGTTTTCAATGCTGGATGGATTCTTGGGTTATAACCAAGTGTTGGTAAAGCTAGAAGACCAACATAAGACCACTTTCACAACCAAATGGGCAACATTTGCTTTCTAGAAAATGTTGTTTGGATTGTCAAATGTAGGTGCAACTTTTCAGAGGGCTATGGATATAGGTTTTAAGGAGTTTATAAATAAAATTATCCTGATCTACTTGGATGACTTGACTATGTTTTCAAAACATAAAGAAGATCATTTTGATCATCTTGGTCTAGTCTTCTAGAAGTGTTTGGAATTTGGCATTTCATTGAACCCAAAGAAATGCATCTTTGGGGTCCCGCAAGGGAAATTATTGAAACAAATAATGTCAAAAGGAGCCTTGATTGATCCAAATCATATGAAGGCAATAAAAGACCTCCCTCTTCTAGTCAACAAGAAGGGTGTTCAATCCTTTCTAGGAAAGGTCAACTTTGTTAGTCATTTCATCTTAGACTTTGTCGCAATAGTGAGGCCTATCACACTAATGCTTAAAAGGGAAACACATTTTAAATGGACTCCTGAAGCAAAAGAGGCATTTGAGAAAATCAAAGATGCCATCTCCTCAACTCCAGTACTCTCAAATCCTGACATCTCTAGAGATTTCATAATGCATATTTTCTCTAGCAATTACAACATTGTCATGGTGTTAACGTAGAAAGATGTAGACCAAAAGGGTGAGCATAAAATAGCCTTCCATTCCAAAAATCTAAAGGAGTATGAGGCTAAATACAACTTTGTTGAAAAGAATGTATTGGACATTGTCAAAGGCCTCAAAAAATTCTAGCATTTCATTGCCTACAATAAGACTACTATGTATGTCACTCACCCTTCATTCAGGGAATATATAATGGAAGGTGACATTACAGAGAAAAGGGCAAACTAGATTACTGAGATCTTAGACTATGACATTGATGTCAAGCCTATGAAGGTAATCCTTGGAAAAGACATTTGCAAATATATAGCCCAAGAGTCTATCCCTCAAGAAGTCGAGAATAATATGGAGGAAGTTGTGATGGAAGATGGAAGAATGTTGGATCAAGAAACAAAAACATTTAATGGAGATTGGAATCTTCCAAGCTGACATCCCTCTTAAAAAGAAGAGATTCTACAAGATACAAAATAATGGGTACCGCCTTGTTGAAGGAGTGTTTTAAAAAAAATAAATTAATGGGATCCTACTACACTGCATAGACCAAGACCAAGCCCATAAGATCTTACATGAATTCCATCATGGACTCTCAGGGGCCCACTATTCAGCGCAAACCACTATCATCAAGATTACCCATGTTGGGTATTTCAGTCCATCAATGTTTAAATACACACATTCTCTAGTGAGAGAATGCAAGGAATGCCAATACTATAGTGGTAGGCATAGGAAGGTAGCAATGCTACTCAGAACAATAATGGTGGAAGAACCCTTTGCTCAATGGGGTTTTGATTTCATAGGGATGATTAATCCACCAAGCTCAGCTAGACACAAGTGGATCCTTACTACCACTGACTACTTCACCATATGGTTTGAAGTTGTACCACTAAGGAATTTATTAGAAATAAAAATACTAGCATTTTTGGAGGAGCTAGTATGTTGGTATGGTCTGTCAAAGACCATAATATCGGACAATTTAAGAGAATTCACAGGCTCACATATAATCTAATTTTCTCTCAGTGAAGGTATATATCTAAAGACTTCCTTGAATTATTATCCACAAGGAAATGGCCTAGCTGAGTCTACTAACAAGAACCTCATAAGACTCATTAAAAAGATTGGGTCTGAGCATAAAAGGGAGTGGCATCACCACTTGAGAAGCACATTATGGGTGGACCGAATCATGCCTAAGAAAGTTATAAATAACTCTCCATACAAGTTGGTCTATGGAAAGGATGCCTTATTCCCCGTAACAATGGAGATCCTCGCCTTGAAACTCCTCAAGTCCATTGATGGTTCAATATTTTTAATAGGCTCCATGATTGATGGCTTCCCATCTGCTTAATTCACTTCATGTAGGGGTACACCCCTAACTTACCTCTAAGATACTCAAATGTATCCTTAGGTAGTGGTTTAGTAAAGATATCCACTAGTCATTTCTTAGTAGATACATACTCTAGTGACACATCTTTACTTTGCACTTTCTCTCTTAGGAAATGATACTTCAGCTCAATATGCTTTGTCCTAGCATGCAATTGCAGGTTCTTAGAAATGTTGATCACACTAGTGTTATCAAAATCCTTACCGGTTCTAACATATTCAACTTGAAACCTTCCAAAATGTGTTTCATCTAGATTTCTTGGGTACAATTCATATATGTTGCAACATATATCAACTTCTGATGTTGATTGAGAGATACAACTTTGTTTCTTGCTGCTCCAAGACACTAGTCTTCCTCCAAGAAATAATGCTCCTCTGATTGTACTCTTCCTTTGATCAACATTGCTTGCCCAGTCTGCATTTGTATAGACTTTTAAATCAAAATCTCCTACATATGGATACCATAATCCATAATCAATTGTGCCTTTCAAATATCTAAAAATTCTTTTGGTTGCAACCATGTGTGTCTTTTTCAGGATCTTCTAAAATATGGCAACCAATCCTACTACATGAGCAATGTCCAGTCTGTTGTGGACAACATAATGTATTTTACCTATCATTGAGCTCTACTCCTTTTCATCCACTACTGCAGAGTCATCCTCCTTAGACAATTTACAACTTCTAAAACTGGTTTACAGCCTCCCATTCCAAAACTCTTTGACACTTCTTTTCAATATTTGGACTATGTGATAAAAATACCTTCCTTCCTCTGTTGGATTTGTAGACCTATGAAAGTTTTTATCTCACCTACCAATGACATCTCAAACTCATTCTTCATTCATGACACATGTCATCATGACCTCCAAAAAATGATATCATCCACAAATACTTCGCATACCAGTATCTTATCTCATTCTATCTTGAGATATATGTTATTGTCTTCACTGGTTCTTTGAAAACCTATCTTCACCAAGTGAGAATGCAATCTTTCATACAATTCTCTTGGTCCTTGCTTCAGTCCATATAATGCCTTATGTAATTTGCACACCATGTCCTTTTCTATAGTTAAAGCATAAACATCTGGTTGTTCAATATAGACTTCCTCTTCCAATATTCCATTTAGGAATGCTGACTTAATATCCATCTAATATACTTTGAATCCTCTATATGCTAAATATGCAAGTAGAGTCCTTACTCCTTCCAATATTGAAATTGGTGTAAATATATCACCATGGTCTTCACCTTCTTCTTATTCCTATCCCTTGCATACCAGTTTGCCTTTATTTCGAACCACTACTCCATCTTCATTTGGTTTATTTTTGAATACCCATTTTGTACCTATTACATTTTATTTCTCTGGTCTACATACCAATGACCATGTATTGTTCATCTCTATCTGGTCATGTTCTTCTTCTACTTCACTATATTCATCTTCTACTGGATCTTCCTATTTCGGTTGAACTGGGGCTTCTCTATTTTGTTCTCCACCTTCTAGCTTCACTGGTTCTAGTTCCAAAAATAGTGTGTAAGGTTCTTCTTCCTCCTTCTCCTCACTAATTTCTCCTAATTTCTTAGGAAACTCATCAACTTGGATATTAACACTTTCAATGATCTTGATAGTCTAGTTGTTGTAACACTTGTTAGCTTTTCTCTTGGTGGAGTAACCAAGAAATATGAATTCATCACTCTTGGTGGAGTAACCAAGAAATATGAATTCATCACTCTTGGCATCAAACTTACAAACATAATCACCTCTCTTGATAAAATATCTGCTACCAAAATTTTTAAAGTAACTGACATTAGGTGATCTACCATACCAGTACTCATAGGGAGTTTTGTTCTTACCTCTTTTAACCAGTATCCGGTTCTTTTTGTAAATAGTTTCCCTAATAGATTCTCTCCAGAATGTCTTCGCTACACATCTTTGAATTAGTATAGTCCTAGCAGCTTCAACAACTGACTGATTGTTCCTTTCTACAATACCATTCTATTGTGGTGTGCTAGGTGCAAAAAGATGCCTCTTAATTCCATTGTCTTCACAGTATTTAGTGAATTCCTTTGAAGTAAATTCACCACCTTGACTAGTTCTTAAGCACTTAATATTCTTTCCATTTCATTTTCAACTAAGGCTATGAATGCCTTAAACCTGCTAAATGCTTCAGTCTTGTCTTTCAAGAATGTGACCCACATCATTCTTGAGAAATCATCAGTAAAAATCATGAAATATCGATCACCTTGAATACTCCTAGTCCTTATTGGTCCAAAAAGGTCAGTGTGAACCAAATCTAGCAAATATTTAGCTCAGAAAGATTTTCTCTTGAAGGTTGAGGATGTCATTTTCCCTAACTAATATTCCTTGCACAAAGCATTCACTGGTTTATCCAACTATGGCAAACCTCTTATTGATTTGGACTAACTAGCTTTTACATGTTGGCATTATGGATGAATTGATTATGTGTTGCATTGATGTTTGTCAATGATGTCAACACTAGCCAATATGGTTGGTTACTGGCACTAGCAGATAGGTTTTGGTTAGCGGTAGGCAATCTAGTGTTACAGACAAATGAGACTATCTGTTGGACACATGTCGCATGTTTGGATATATGGAGTATGTTTGATTTCATGTGGTACGTTCTTTTGGAGCATGTCTTGGTGAGCTAGTATGGACTTGGTAATCAGACGCTATCATACATTCTAGTAAACACTTACCGACATTGGTTCAAAGCTTTACCAATAGAGCTTTCACTGAGGAATCTTGATAGTGTGCATAAGTGGTGTTGGTGTGGCTTTTAGATGGATTTTAGGATGCTGAAGATGTTCTCTAATCATGCTTCAATTGCTTGAAGACATTGCTTTGGCATGGTGGACTCAGAATAGGTCAACTACCTATCTAGGTTATGGACCGATATCATGCTAAGGTGTACTCTACATGTTACCAGGATGTTCTATGGATTTTTTATTGTTGTTTTGGTCTAAAGCCGACATGGCATATCATTGTAATATGGATTTAGGTAATGATCTTATTGTAATATCTTTTAGGTAGCTGACCTAATTGGTTTAGGCCTTAGAGTTTGTATAAATAAAAGGTAGAAACTCTTTGTAGAGTATCATGGTTGTGGAAAAGGTCATGGTCAAGGATTGTAGTGTGCAAATATTATAATATCATTCAAGCAGAGGAGTTGGTGGATCATTGGTGATTGAATTGGATTCAAAAGAGGATTTAGTCCTTCGGCATTGAGCTTAACTGAGACTATAATCAAACATGGTAGATGCTATCTTTGGTAGTTCACCTTATTGGATTGTTGTCCATTTATCTTGAGATGGTTTTAACCTCTATAGTTAGTGAGACTCTTTTGTAATGAGCAGTATGCTCTAGGTAGTATGCTTTCTTGCATGTGTAGGCCCCTCATTGTAACTTATACTTTCTGCAGAAGTATCATCTGACTATGGGTAGGCTTCCCATTGTGGTTTTTCCCTTTCCGGGTTTTCCATGTACAAATCATGGTGTTATGTGGTATGGATTTTTTGCATTGATTATCTATTTATTTGTTAAGTTGCATTGTTTACCGGTATTTGTTTCTTCTTTACTAGTACTTAATCTGGTTAAAGGTTATTCAGTGGATTAAATGTTATGATCTGTTAACAACTGATTCACCCCCCCTCTTAGTTGTTCATTGGTTATCGTAACAGTTGGTATCAGAGCTTGGGTTCTCTTTTGTAGAACCTTAACCACTTGAGGTAGATCCTATGGCAGCTAACACTTCTAATCCACCTGCAACTATTTTCAAAAGAGAAACTCCTAAGATTGAGGGAACAAACTATGGAGATCGGAAGATCGGGATGGAGACTCATCTTAGATGTCTTGGCAACAAAATTTGGGAGATCACTCAGAAAGGATATACACCTTATGATCCGACATCTGGTAATCATGCTCCTACAGGCTATTGACAATGATTACAGAGATAGAGAAGCCCTCTTGTGTGCACTTACTGATCAACAGATTATGGGATTGACTGACAAATCATCAACAAAGGTTAAGTGGGACAAATTGTAAACTCTAAATGAAGGTGATCCTACTGTGAAAATTGCTAAACTTGATGGTTACCAGGTATGATATGAAAACTTGAAAATGAAAGATAATGAAAGAATTGTTGTGTAAGAGTAAATGAGTTTGTTGTGGAAGATCTTTGAGTGAAGATGAAATAGTTTCCAAAGTATTGAGAGCCCTTCCATCAGATTACAAGATGAAGGAAACTGAAATTAATGAGTTGAGAACAATTGCAAACTCTTTAGTTAATAGAGACATTCTAGTTGGGAAATTATCTACTTTTAAACTTGAAGAATTTGGATCTTCTGGAGTTGTAAAGTCTAAACCTTCTTTTCATGCATCATCATCATCATCTATCAGAAAAAGTGATTGGAAAGTCCTATATGCAAAAGAATTGGAAGACATGAGGAAGGAAGATGAAGAATTTGAGCAACTTGAAGCCTTATTTGCAAGAAGAGTACCTAAAGGTCCGATAGGAAGTAAGTATGAAGGAAAAGCAACTTTTAAATGTGTTTCATGTAATAAGATTGGTAATTTTGCTTCTAGATGTCCTGAAAGAGTTAAGAAATAATTTAAGCCTAACCAAAATAGATATAGGTTCAAGATATATAAAGAATGCTACATAGCAGATGAGGAAGGAGTAAGTGATGACTCTGGAGATGAACCAGTAGAAGACTCTGCTAGTGCATCTGGTAATGGTAAGGAATGGGTGTTCTATGCTTTAAAGGAAGATGAATAGGTACCAGCTATCAAAAATGAAGAAAAGGCCCTGGCAGTAAAAGATGAAGATAAGGATGAATGGGTAATTGACAGTGGATGCTCACACCATATGACTGGAGACAAAAGAAAATTTATGTCACTGCAATAATATAATGGAGGTCAAGTCAGATTTGGAGATGACAAAGCATGTATGATCAGAGGTAGAGGTATTATTTCTTTGGATGGAAACCATAACACTGATAATGTCTATTATGTAGAAGGTTTGAAGCATAATCTTTTGAGTGTTGGTCAACTAGTTGACAAGGGTTTCCAACTTCACTTTAAAGATAGAAAATGCAAAATCATTAACAATACTGGTTTTGAGATTGCAACTGGTATTCAGACTAAAGGCAATATCTTTCACCTGAACACTAGTAATAAGACATGCTTGATTGCTCATATTGATGAGAGTTGGTTATGGCATAAGAGGTTGGGTCATGTTAATTTTGATTTTATTGTTAAGATGAGTTCAACTAAGGTAGTTAGAGATATACCTAGGATTGTGAAGCCTCATAATCCAGTATGTAAGGAATGTCAATTGAGCATACATGATAAATCTAATGATGTACTTGATTTGATTCACACTGACTTATGTGGTCCAACAAGGACTAGAAGTTTTGAAGGTGATAGGTATTTCATGTTGATTATTGATGACTATTCTAGAATGATGTGGGTGAGTTTTCTTAGGGAGAAGTCTAGAGCCTTTGATAAATTCAATATCTTTAAGGCAAAGGTTGAAATAGAAACTAGATTGAAAATCAAATGTCTAAGATCAGATCATGGCGGTTAATTAACTTCTCCTGAGTTTAACAGTTATTGTGACAAATGGCATTAGGAGATAGTTATCTGCACCCCAGACACCTTAGCAGAATGGAGTAGTGGAAAGAAAGAACAAAACCATTTTGGATGCAACAAGATCTATGATTATGGAAGACAAATTGCCTCATATCTACTGGAAAGAAGAAGTGAGTACAATAGTCTACACATTTAACAGAGTTCACATCAAAGGTGAAACCGATAAGGCCCCTTATGAATTATGGTTTAGACATATACCTACTGTTAAATATTTCAGAATTTTTGGAAGTAAATGCTATATCAAAAGAGATGATTCTATTGGAAATTTTGATCCTAGATGTGATGAAGGGATATTTTTTAGTTATTCAATTCAAAGTAAAGCATACAGATGACATAACAAAAGATTACGAAAAATTGTGGAGAGTGCTAATGTGAAAGTGGATGAGCAGTACAGAAATCAATCGGTATCATATGATAGGGAACTGGTAGTAGAGATGATCATAACATAATCGACAATGCCTCAACCAGTACAAGAATCTGAGATAGTTACACTGGCACTATCAAAAAATTTAACTGTGACTGATGATTAGAGCAGTGAACCTAAAATTCAAAAGACACCAAGGTATGTAAGATTAAATCATTCTGAAGATCAAATTATTGGATATAGGAACAAGGGAGTGATGATAAGATGAAGACTAGAAAATGAAGAGGTATGTCTTATTTCTCATGTTGAACTGGCAATTGTTATTGAATCTTGTAAGGATAAACATTGGTTAAAGGCTATGGGAGATGAATTAGATCAAATAGAGAAGAATGAAACTTGGACTTTAGTTCCCCAATCCAAAAATAAGAATGTTATTGGAACTAAATGGGTTTTTAGGAATAAACTAAATGAGGATGGTCAAGTTGTAAGGAACAAGGCTATATTGGTTTTTAAAGGATATTCTCAAATGGAAGGAATTGATTATGGTGAAACATTTGCACCTGTAGCTAGAATTGAAGTTAGATTATTTCTTGCCTATGCAGCTTATAAGAACTATACATTTTATCAAATGGATGTTAAATCTGAATTTTTGAATAGTGAACTTGAGGAAGAAGTATATATTGAGCAACTAGATGGATTTTCACTGATAGATGATAAAGATATGGTTTGCAGATTGAAGAAAGCTTTATATGGATTGAAATAGGCTCCTAGAGCTTGGTATGCAAGGTTTGATAAATATCTTTTGAAGCTTGGTTTTACTAAAGGCGGTGCTGATAGTAATTTATATTATAAGATCACTGATGATGATATTCTAATTATTGAAGTATTTGTTGATGATATCATTTTTGGAGGAGAAGATAAATTATTTATGGAATTTTCTACCAATATGAAGAATGAATTTGAAATGTCCATGATTGGTGAGATGAGATTTTTCTTAGGTTTATAGATTACTCAAACTAATAAAGGCACTTTTATCTGTCAAAATAAGTATCTGAGGGAATTGTTGAAGAATTTTGGTATGGATAATTCAAAACGAGTAAGTACTCCTATGGTGACAAGTGAGAAATTATCTATCAAGGATAATTCTACATCGGTAAACCCAACAAGGTATAAATCTATGATTGGTGGTCTCTTATATTTGACTCAAAGTAGACTGGATATTATGAATGCAATAAGTATTGTTTCAAGATATCAAAGTAATCCTAAAGAAAATCATGAATGTGCAGTAAAGAGGATATTCTGGTACTTGCAAGGAACAACATAATATGGCTTATGGTATTCTAGGAATGATGACTTCACTTTATGTGCATATACTGACTCCAATTGGGCAGGAGATACTGATGATAGGAAGAGCACTTGTAGTGGAGATTTCTTTCTTGGAAAGAAATTGGTTTCATGCATTTCTTTATCTACTACTGAAGCTGAGTATGTTGCAGCAACAATTAATTGCACTCAGGTCTTGTGGATGAAGCAAATGTTGAAGGATATCAGAGTAAATTGTAGTGAACTGGTAGTATCTACTATGATAACTTTGTAGCTATTGATATGCCTAAGAATTTGGTATTTCACTCCAAGACTAAGCATATATCAATAAAGTATAACTTTTTGAAGGACAAGGTAGAAGGAAAAGAAGTTAAATTTGTTTATGTGAACACTCAAGAATAAATTATAGACATATTTGCTAAACAGTTATCTAAGGAATCATTTGAATATTTGAGAGACATATTAGGGGTTTTTTCCCCTCTACTAGGGACTTGATTGATGCAGTTTGTAATCAGTCCGGTATGCATTATTAGAGATATTATTCATTCTAGTACTGATGAGTGGTGCTACTTCTCAAGGGGAGTAGTCAGCTTTCAGTTTTAGAGGTTTTCATTCTTGCTTTGATATTTTTGTCAAATTTCTGGTATGGATGTCAAAGGGGGAGAGATAGTGATGTGAAAAATTTGAGAGAGTTACTAACTAGGAGAGATGGTAATATATTCAGAACCTTAAAGAGATATTATTCACCGGGGGAGAGTTATTCAGGAGATTGTTGGTTGTCTTCCACAGGGGGAGACTTGTTTGGCATTTATTGGTACTTAGATGTTTTTCACATCTAGTGTTGCCATCAATGCCAAAGGGGGAGATTGTTGACATTATGGATGAATTAATTATGTGTTGCATTGATGTTTGTCATTGATTTCAACACTACTTATATGATTGGTTACCGGCACCGGTAGACAATTTTTGGTTACCACTAGGAGATCTAGGGTTACCAGCAAATGAGACTATTTGTTGGACACTTCCGGCATGTTTGGATCTATGTAGTATGTTTGATTTCACGTGGTACATGCTTCTGGAGAATGTCTTGGTCAGTTGGTATGGACTTGGTAATTGGATCCTATCATACACTCTAGTAAACCCTTACCAATATCGGTTCAAGGCTTTACTGGCAGAGCTTTCATTGAGGAATCTTGACAGTGTGCATAAGTGGTGTTGATGCGGCTTCTAGATGGATTTCAAGATGCTGAAGATGTTCTTTATTCGTGCTTCAACTACTTGAAGACATTGATTTGGCATGGTGGACTCATAATAGGTCTGGTGCCTATCTAGGTTATGGACCGGTATCTTGCTAATGTGTACTCTATACATTACTAGGATGTTTTGGGATGTTCTATGGATCTGTTATTATTGTTTTGGTCTTAAGCCAAAATTCCATATCATTGTCATATGGATTTATGTAATGATCTTATTGTAATAGCTTTTAGGTGGCCAACCTAATTGGTTTAGGCCTTAGGGTTTGTATAAATAAAAGGTAGAAACTCTTTGTAGAGTATTATGGTTGTGGAAAAGGTCATGGTTAAGGATTGTAATGTGAAAATATTGTAATATCATTCAAGCAGAGGAGTTGCTCGATCATTGGTGATCGGATTGGATTTAGAATAGGATTTAGTCCTCCAACATTGAGCTTAACTGGGATAGTAATCAGGCATGGTAGATATTATCTCTGGCAGTTCACCTTATTAGATTGTTGTCCATTTATCTTGAGCTAGTTTTAACCTCTTTAGTCAGTGAGACTCTTTTATAATGAGCAGTATTCTCTAGGTAGTGTGTCTTCCTGTATGTGCAGGCCCCTCATTGTAACACATACTTTATGTAGAAGTATCATCTGACTATGGGTAGGCTTCCCACCGTGCGTTTTCCCTTTCTGGGTTTTCCTCGTACAAATCATGGTGTTATGTGGTATGGTTGTTTTGCATTGATTATTTGTTTATTTGTTAAGTTGTATTGTTTACTGATATTTGTTTCTACTTTACTGGTACTTAATCTAGTTAAAGGTTATTCAGTGGATTAAATATTATAATCCATTAACAACTGATTCACCCCCCACTCTTAATTGTTCATCGGTTATCCTAACATTAAAATGTTATCAAAATTACATGAAATAATCTTCGATGCCAAAGCCAACTATATTCTACTTTTGCAATTAAACAATTGTTGACTTTAGAGCTTAAATGAAATAAGTTACCTTTGGTCTGTTTATCAGTTGCAATCAGTTCACCTTTTCTTCCATAAATCTTATAGAATCCATTCTTGAATTCCAGAGGGTAACCTTCCTCATTGAGTTAAGGAACACTCAAAAGATTGTGTTTCAGACGTTCAACCCAGTAGACATCATCTATTGAAATGTAGCAACTGATCAACAAAGTACTACTTTTGTTGGATAATAAGAAAGATTGGACGATTGTGTATGGTGGACATAACCCATTCTAGGTGAACCACGTTAAATCTATGTGTTATCTATGTCCTATTTTATTTCTTTATCTTTTGTATTTAAATCTGCATATAATTGTTAGTTCATATTTGCTTCGGATCTGCTTGAAACCCTAACAATGGGTATCAGAGCGAGGTTTTCTGTAAATTGGCAGGACTCTCAGATTTGAGTGGGAGCAATGGAGGATTCCAAATTCAAGGTCAAAAATTTTAATGTCCAGAATTATCAGTTATGGAAAATGCAAATGGAGGATTACCTGTATCAAAAGGATTTGTGGCGGCCATTGGAAGGAAAGGAAAAGAAAGTGACCACAATGTCAGATGAAGAGTGGGACATTTTAGATAGAAAGGCACTGGGATCCATTCAATTGTGCCTTGCACCGTCTGCAACATTCAATATAACAGAAGCAAAAACGACTGTAGATTTGATGGCGACATTGGCAAAGTTGTATGAGAAACCCTCAGCTCCGAATAAGGTATTTCTTATGAAGCGTTTGTTTAATTTGAAAATGAGTGAGGGAGCATCTGTAGCAGAGCACTTAAATGAATTTAATACAATTACTAGTCAATTGTCTTCGGTAAAAATTACCTTTGTAGAAGAGGTTAAGGCTGTCTTGATTTTATGTTCTTTGCCAGAAAGCTAGAATAGATTGGATATGGCTGTAAGTAACTCTATCTCTGGTAAAAATACTTTGGTATTTGATGATATTGTTGGTGTTATCCTAAGTGAGGAAATGCGAAGGAAAAGCACAGGTGAGATTTCAACATCATCGGGTAGTGTTTTGAATGTGGAGAACAGAGGAAGATCAAAGGAAAGAGGAAAAGGCCCTGGGAATGAGAAGTCATGAGGGAAGTCAAAGAAAGGATGCTCTCAATCTAGAGGAAAGAAAGATGGCTGGTATTGTGGAAAACCTGGTCATATAAAGAAAGACTATTGGTCTCATAAAAACAAAGAAGGAGACAAAAATGAAAATGATAGTAAGGAAGATAATATTGCAAGTAATACTTTACAAGATGCTTTAATTTTATGTTTGGATAATGTTAATGATTCCTGGGTAATATATTCTGGGGCTTCATTTCATGCTACACCCCACAGAAATTTTTTTCTAGATTATGTTCAAGGTGATTTTGGATAGGTATATTTGGGTGATGATGAGCCCTATCAAATTGTCGGAAAAGGAAAGATAAAGATCAAGTTGTAGAATGGTAATGATTGGTTTTTGTAGGAGGTAAGACATGTTCCTAATTTAAGAAGAAATTTAATTTCTGCAGGGCAACTAGGTAGTGAAGGTTGTATAGTTACCTTCTTAGACAGTATGTGGAAGGTCACTTAAGGATCATTAGTAGTAGCTAAAGGTGCGAAGGTAGGCACGTTATATCTGTGTACTGGTAATGCTTACTCTACCTTAGCTATTACAGATAAAGTTACTGCAGGGACAACAATAATAAATGTTGCAAGAATAGATTCGATAATGTGGCACCATAGGCTTGGGCACATGAGTGAGAAAGGGATGAAAACCCTTCACTCCAAAAATCTATTGCCAGGACTAAAGAAGATTGATTTAGAGTTCTATGAAAACTGTGTTTATGGTAAACAAAAAAGAGTCAGATTTCTCAAGGTTCGGAAAGAGAAGAAGAGTGAGAAGTTAGAGCTTGTACATTTAGATGTATGGGGACTGGCTCAAGTATCATCTTTTGGTGGCTCTTGTTATTATGTTATTTTTATTGATGACTCAACCAGAAAAACATGGATATATTTCCTAAAATAAAAATCAGATGTTTTTGAAACTTTTAAGAAATGGAAAGCTTTGGTTGAGAATGAGACAGGAAAAAAGTTGAAGTGTCTCAGATCAGATAATGGAGGTGAGTATTGGAGCAAAGCATTTAAACATTACTACTCCTTAAATGGGATTCAAAAGAAAAAGACAGTTCCAGGAACTCCACAGGAAAATGGTGTGTCAAAGAGAATGACTAGGACTATCATGGAACGCGCGAGGAGCATGAGATTGCATGTTGAATTGCCCTTACATTTTTGGGCAGATGTTGTACATACTACTGTCTATTTGATAAATAGAGGACCTTCAACACCTTTGGATGGTGTTATTCCAGAGGAGGCATGGACTGATAAAAAGGTAAATTATTCTTTTCTAAAAACTTTTGGTTGTGAAGCTTTTGTCAATGTTGATAAAGAAAACAAAACCAAGCTTGATGCTAAATCTCATAAATGTACCTTCATTGGATATGGGATAGATGAATATGGCTATCGGTTATGGGATTTTGAAAAAAAGAAAATAATTAGAAGTAGAGATGTTATATTCAATGAGAAGGTTATGTATAAAGAACAGATGTAGGAAAAGAAGCATGAACAGGACAAACAAGAATATGTGGTGTTGGATGAGATTCCTGAAAATGAAATGCCACAAGTACCTGATGCTCAGCAACAACAGATTGTCCCACAAACTCTTGCAAGTGTTAGACATTCTACGAGGACAAGTAGACCCCCTGAAATATTTTCTCCTTCTTTGTATTCTATTTTATTAACGGATTCTCATGAACCAGAAGACTATGAAGAAGCAATGTAGGTAGATGCCAAACAATAGTGGGAGCTAGGCATGAAAGAGGAGATGGACTCCTTGATGAAAAATAAGACTTGGGACTTAGTCCCTTTACCTGCAGAAAAAAGAGCCTTGCCTAACAAATGGGTTTATTGGCTAAAGGAGGAGGAAGGAGGTTAGAAAAGATATAAGGCCAGACTCGTGGTAAAAGGTTTTGCACAAAAAAAGGGTGTAGATTATGATGAAATATTTTCTCCAGTTGTAACAATGACTTCAATTAGAAATTTACTTAGTCTTGTGGCTGCACATGATTTACATCTTGAACAATTAGATGTCAAAACAGCTTTTCTCCATGGAGATTTGGAGGAGGAAATTTACATGTTGCAACCATAGGGATATGAGGTCAAAGGTAAGGAGAACTTGGTGTGCAAGTTGAAGAAAATTTTGTATGGCCTAAAGCAAGCACCTCGATAATGGTATTTAAAATTTGATAGTTTCATGGCTGAACACGGTTATCATGGATGTCATTCTAATCATTGTGTATATTTTAAGAGATTTGATAATGGCAGTTATATTATCATATTGCTTTATGTTGATGACATGCTTGTTGCTGGGTCTAGCATGCAACATATAAATGATCTTAAACAAAAATTAGCCAGGTCATTTGCTATGAAGGATTTGGGTGCAGCTAAGAAAATTCTTGGTATGAGGATTACACGGGATAGGAAAAATAGAACCGTGAATTTGTCCCAAAGTGAGTATATAAAGAAGGTGTTGAAAAGATTTAACATGCAAGATGCAAAAGCAGTTAGTACACCTTTGGCTAGTCATTTCAAATTGACTAAGGAGATGTACCCAAAGGCATAGGAATAGGTTAATAAAATGTCTAACATCCCGTATTCATCAGCTGTTGGCAGTCTGATGTATGCAATGGTATGCAAAAGGCCAGATATTGCACACACAGTGGGAGTTCTGAGTAGGTTTATGAGTAATCCAGGTATGGAACATTGCAATACTATGAAATGGATTCTTTGGTATTTGAAAGGAACTACTACAAAGGCATTATGTTTCAAAGGATCTAATGCTACTCTAAGTGGATTTGCTGACTCTGATCTGGTGGGTGATATTAATTCATGGAGGAGTACTACAGGGTATTTTTTTACTATAGGGGGAACTACAGTCAGTTGGATTTCTAGGCTACAAAAGGTTGTTGCACTTTCAACCACTGAAGCTGAGTATGTTGCTGCTATAGAAGCCAACAAGGAGATGATTTGGTTGCAATATTTTATGGAGGAATTGGGTCAAACACAAGAGGATAGCCCATTGTATACTGATAGCCAGAGTTTCATTCATCTTGCGAAGAACTCTACTTTTCATTCAAGGACAAAGCACATTCAGCTCAGGTACCACTTCATCCGGACTATTTTGGATAATAAGAAAGGTTGATGTACTATTTTTGTTGGATAATAAGAAAGATTGGATGGCTATGTATGGTGGACATAACCAATTCTGGGTAAACCACGTTAAATCTATGTGTTATCTATGTCCTATTTTATTTCTTTATCTTTTGTATTTAAATCTGCATATAATTGTTAGTTCATATTTGCTCTAGATCTGCTTGAAACCCTAACATCATCTTCACTACTCTTACCATTTAGAGAGATGGATCCTTTCCCTTTCACCATGAAGAGTGAGTCATTCCCAAATATCACAACACTTCCATCAAATTCTTTCAAAGTATGAAACTTACTTTGGTCATTGGTCATGTGGTGTGAACAACCACTATCTATAATCTGGGAATTTGAACTATCCATGTGAGAGACCAATGCCTTATGATCTGATGTATTTTATTTAATAGAAACAAAGACAATGTCCTCATTTTCATCTTCCTCAAATTCATCATCAATAATTCCTCCATCCACTGCAATGAGACAAACTCTTTTAACTTTGCCTTTACACTTCCTATAATTATCACATTTTTTCTCATTATCTCCATTTGGATAGTTAGAAGCAATATATTCAATCTGATTACATGCAAAACATTTCAAAGGTAGTTTACCTCTATACTTACTAGTACCTCTGGGTAACCGCTTGGCCAACAATGCTTCAAGCTCAATCAGACTATCTTCATCAACTACCTCTCTGCTGGATCTAGAATCATGACTGTAGCTCACTTCTTTGCTTTTCCTTACTGGTGGGGTTGAGACTGAGGCTCTAAATGTAGATTCTGATCTCTAAACACTTCCATTAATAACCATTTAATTCAAATGCAGTTAATTTACCGGTGATAGAATCAAGAGTTACCTTTATTTTATCAATAGAATTGATTTCCTGAATGGCTACAACTCGGATAGTGTTGATCAGTAGAAGGGTTCTCAACACCTTGCTAACCACAATGGTATCCTCCACTATACCTCCAACACTTTTGATCATCTATCAGAATCCCACTAGGAAAGTTATATTTAGTAACAACATGTTCCCAATATTGACTTCCTAAGCTCTTGATCCTATCACTCTATATTCTTTAGTTTTCCCTATTGAATTTCAGACCTTCTTTCTTCATCATGTTCTCCTAAATATTTTCCTCAAGCTATTAGGCTTAAACACAAGAGGACATGAAATGATTTGATACCAGTTGATCATAGATAATCACAATTGATTCACTGAGATCCATTAGTAAGGGTTCTTCTTATCAACTGTTTAGGGTTGCCGATTGAGCTCTGCTTCAATAACAATACTAGTTTCCTTCACTGCTTTACCAATACCTATTGCATTACTACATCACTACTGGTTGCAATACAACTTCATTACCATTTACTATTGACATCAATGACAATATTATACTTCATCAATGTAATCTTAATGCAATTCTAACAATCTCCCCCTTTGGCATTGATGGCAATATAAATACCAATACCATCTGATTGTGATGATTGAGAGTAAAGTATATACATAGGTATAGGAATCCTGGTTTATATTTTTGCATATACTCTCCTTTAACTGTATCTCCATGTCTTCAGCTAGCAACTAGCTATTCAATCATATACAGTCCTTCTCCCCCTTTGACAGTAATGCCAAAGTGAAAGTTAACCATTCCATGCTTCATCGATCTGCAACAAGTTGCTCCCCCTATAGAGTAGCTCCACTCTATACCAATCCTACTTCAAGATTTTTAATAGGCTCTAGGAATGATGTGTTGGCATATGGACACTCCAATGAGACATTGTATGTGATTGAACGTTTTGTCATTGATGGCAACCTTGCAATCCTATGGCACCAGTAAGACATTATAACGGCAAAGCATTACACAGGCAACCTTGCAATCCTATGGCACCGGCAAGACATTATAATGGAAAAGCATTACACAGGCAACCTTGCAATCCTATGGCACCTACAAGACATCATACTGGAAAAGTATAACACAAGAAAGATAGTGCACCAGCATCAACAAGGACATCGACACCGACACAGAAGAAAATATGTATACTGGTAGAGAGGCCGAAAGGATTTTTGTTATGTAATATTTTGTTTATTATTGTAAGCCGACTTGGCAAATTGTAAAATGACTCTTGTATATCAAGGAGATCATTGTAGACATTTGAAGAAGTGATGGAAGGAGTATAAAAGAAAATTATTAGGCAGACCTAATGTGCGAATTATAGGTCAAGGGTATATGTAAAGAACAGAGCAAGAACTGGTACTAAATCTGGCATTGAAGATGCTATTGTAAATTAGTACAAGTCATTAGATTAGTATAATCCTTATTGTAAGTCAGTGTGACCTCCCATTGAGCAGTAAGCTCTAGGCAGTTGGCCTTCCTACATGTGTAGGCCCCTATTATAAGTAATATTCTCTTATTGGCTAGTGAGTGAATATTGTGGGTCACAAATCCCACCGAGGTTTTTCCCACACTGGGTTTCCTCATTAAACATCTTGTCTTATGGTGTACTTTTCATGTGGATGTTCTTGATTCTATTTATTGCATTATTTCTTGCATACTGGTACACTGTTATATTATGTTCTGCATGTTTTAACTTAAGAAATTCTTATTATCGGTTAGATACTGATTCACCCCCCCTCTCAGTATCTGTGGGACCCCTAACAATTGGTATCAGAGCCTGGTCCTCTATTTTCAGAAGCCTAACAACTTGAGGAAGATCTTGACACCGGTAAAAATGGAAAATTTGATGAAGCAACTTGAAGGAGCTCGTACAGACTATGATGCAGAGAAATTGAAAAATATCAAATTAGAAGATGACTTAAGAGATGCTCAAGATATCATTCAGGCACTTCAAGAAAATTTTACTGTTGGAAGAAATAAGAGAAGAGAACTCTGTGAAAAACTACAAAATGAGAATGATGAAAAGGAGTCACTTAATGATATGATAAGCAAGTTGAAACAAGAGATCATGACAACAAAAAATGAAATGCAGGATATGACTATGAAATTTTGCAAAGAGATTGAGGATAGAAAGAAGAATGAAGAAGAATTTACCAGAAGACTAAGTGATGCAGCAAATGAGAACACAAGACTTAGCTATGAAAATGACATGTTGAAGACAGATCTGATGTATACTCAGAATGACTCAAATGAACTGATGAGATAAAAAGAAATCTTGGAAAGGGAACTGGAAACTACAAATCAACACAAAGAAAAATTCAAGAAAAGCTCAGAGGAACTTGGTACCTTGCTAAAGAATTAAAAACCTAAAAGTGACACTTCTGGAATTGGCTTTGAAGTTGGTGAAAGCTCTGGTACTGCAAATACTCAAGATCACAGTAAACTGGTAAGACAACCTAATGCTTATAAATTCAATGGACAATGCTTTAACTGTAATAAGTATGGTCATAGAGCAAATGAATGTAGAACTAGGAATTATTAGAATATCAATACACCCACCGGTCAATGTTCAAAATGCAACAAAGTTGGTCACAACTTTGAAAACTGCAGAATGAATGTGAGATGTTATGTTTGTGGAAGATTTGGACATTTATCAAATCAATGCAGAACACAAACCGGCATAGGTTATGGGAAAGCTATTCAGAAAAATAATGTAACTTATTATGCATGTAACAAGCTTAGGCATATTGCTAAATTTTGTAGAAATAAAGGAACACTGGTAGACAACAAAAGTGCTAGCTTGAAAGGTAAAGAAAAGGTTGAAGAGGTTAAGCAAGAATTCTCAAAGCAATGGATTAGAAAAGCTGATCTAAATATTGGGAATACTTTTCCACCGGTAGAACCAACCAATGCTTCACCGGTAGGATAGAGTGATGCTTCACCGGCAGGACAGAGCAGTGCTCCACCAGCAGGAATTTCTTCATCTAATTGAAGAAAATTTCCTTGAGGGTTTGGCAATCAAATGACACATGTGCTAATCATTCCCTCAGTTAAAGATAAGAAATTGAAAGTTACTTATTACCGGCAGACAATGTTAAGTGAATACTTAACCGACATGTAATTAATGTGGTAGATGGCGAAAAGACATTATAAAAATAAGGTTTTGGCTCCATTTCATTTCACTCTGATTTCAAATTTTCAGAGAGTGCGAAGATTCCGAGCTAAGGCATTTTGAGCAAGAAGCAAGCACACTACTAGCAATCATCCATCCAAGGCAGTAAAAGGTATTTAATCATGGCATCCACCTCTACAATTGAATACATAGCAAACCCTACTATTGTTGAAGTAATTAAAAGACCTAGGACCGTATTTCAGTTAGTCCCCGAGATAGAAAAGAAGGATGATACGTTAGGTGCATTTTCTCAAATCCCTAAAGGAGTTGTATATGCTGAAGACCCTAGAATGTACATCCACTAGAACATTGAAGAGTTAGGAGATGAGGAAATCAAAACCATGTATAAAACCGTAATATATGATGATACCAACAATGTTAAAGATGAACACAAGATTATTGAAACCCTAGGATTCACAGAAATCCTTAGCATTCCTGAATTTCCAAAGGATGTGATTAGGATAGTGTTAAGCAGAGTTCATGGAGAATTTTTCTGGCTAGATGCAATCCATAAGATCACCAAGGAAGTTGTGAAAGCTGTCACAGGGTTACTGACTACCGGTAAGAGACCAGATAAAACCAAGAAGGTTCCAAATGACCTAATTACAAAACTAACTGGTGCAACATTCGATAAGAGATCTCTAAGGGTTAATGATGTAAAAGATATCAATGTGAGATTCATAAGTATGATATTAGGTTATAAAGCCACTCATGCTAATAGACTTAACTCCGTTTCAATTCTATACATTAAGAGTGCTTATGATATGGTAACAGACAATGCAAAAATTGACATCTGTGAATGGTTAAAGGATGAACTAATAGACAACCTTGGAAAGATAAAGAAGGACAAAAAAGGAACTTTCAGATTTGGAAATCTGTTAGTATGTCTAATGCTATACATAACAAAATAGGTTCTTGGTATAGGTTATAAATAACTTAGATATGACATACCGGTAGGAAAACAATTGACTGAACTGTTCAATACCATGGGTGAAAACAAGGAGAACAATATTCATGACTTTTTCCAAGCATTGAAAACCAAAATGAAGCAAAGAATAAGGTTATCTCAGAAAATAGTAGACAAATACAAAGATGATATATGCTTTGTTATTAAGAAAGATGAAATTTGGATGGAAGCGGTCATCCCAAGAACAATTTGGGTAACCGAGATGGGCTATGAGACAGATGATCACATAGTTGAAACTTATGCTAAAGCACTTCTAGAAGCCCCCAATGAACCTAAAGAAGAAGTATTTGGTAGTGCTGAAACCATAGAAAGCCAAATACAATCAAACAAAAGAGTAAAGAAGGTTGAGGCATTTGTAAGGAAAGGATCGAGGCAAGCAAAGGCCATTAAGGAAGATGTAGTGGAGAAACCCGGCATAACAGAAGATGAGTTGGTAGCCCCACAACCTGAAACTCACCTATCACCGATAGGTACTTCTTCAGAAGGTGACATGCTAGTAACTTTTAAAAGAGTTGTTAGAAAAAGAGATCCCTCACCAGCAACCACTCCTTCACCTAGAAGAACAAGACAAAAGAAACAAGCAGTGAGATCTCCAGTTAGAAAGGCCATACCCAAGAAGAAGCTAACACCAAAGAAAAAGAAAAGGACAAACAATGACTTGGCCCCTCTTGATATATTGTTAAATGAAATCACAGAGGAAGGAAAACTGAAAAACATAGAGAAAATTTATGACACTCTATCTACTGATGAGAGAGAACAAGTTGAGAACAATGTTATACTACATATGGACATGTATAAGAAATTTTTGATGGAAGTAGCAAATGAAATTCCTGATGATTTGTTCAAAAGGTTAGAAGCTAGAAGGCAAGCAGTGATTGAATTAGATAAGAAAATAAAAATAGAGAAACTACTTGCTGTATATCCGGTAAACTCTCCCAAGGAAATTGATGATTTGATTGCTCAGCCAAACCAGTCAGTATTCTCTACTGCACACCAGCACATTTCACTGATGGCAGGAAGAGTTACTAAAGTAACAGAGGAAACAGAAGATGGTTGGGATATATTCCTAGTTGACAAAGAAAAATAAGAAGAGTACAAGAACCCTAAACCTATAAAGGTATATTAGAAGGATAGAGACAAGGGGAAAGGAAAAGTGGGTGCACCACCAAGCATAAAAGTTAAAGACAACCTACCGCCGCCGGTGAAAATAACAACTACTAAAAATCAAACGGCAGTAGAAAGTATGGACGTAGAGGATAAAAATCCTAATTCTGAAGTTCTATATACTGTAAATGTTGATACCCAAAAGATCAACATAATAGTTGATAAAGATACAACTGACAAGTCAGATATGGCTAAAGAACCTCTGGTATTAGGGGAAATAGAGAAACCGGCAGAGGATATAGAGAAAAAGGTAGAGACTAAGGCACAGACAGAGACAACACAACATTCAGAGAAACCAACAGGGCTAAAGGCTCTAGAATAGGGACATAAGGAAACAGTGCCACTGGTAAGTAGTGAAGTAGGAAAACCAGTGCTAAAAGAAATGCAGACACAAACTGACCTGCCAGAGGTCAATACAAGCATGGTTACTTCCACCGGTACTCATATTATTGGATCATCATCAACATTCAAGTCAACAAGTGTGACTGAAGTATTACTTGATTCTATTAAGAAAATAACTGACTGTAGTTCACAGGCTTATAAGGCAATTGATGATTCTATACCAATTTTGAAGGTATTAGCTCCAAACTGTAATATAGATAATAAAGATTCTTTAGGACAATTGGACACATTGTGTAAATATATTTCTAAAAACATTGAGAAAATAAAGGAAGAATCAGTAAAGGATAAGGTAGAAAAAGAAAAACATAAATTCTTTGATGAGGAAATAAAGAAGTGTAACAGAGATTTTGACACACTTGTACTGGAACTATGTAGTTTGTTGAAAGAATACAAAAATCTGTATAAAGATACATGTAAAAAAAAAATTTGACTGTAAATATTGACAAGAAAATAAGCAAGACACAGGATGAGATAAATAAGCTTGCAGACAATTTTGTCAACTCACCAGATTCATTATCAATTTTTGAAGAGAAGATAGCAAATTTTGAAGAAGAACTACTCAAACTAGAAAGAGAGAAAGAGACAATAATAAACAAGGCAAAAGACTTGAGATCTAAACTGAGTCCAAGATTGGACTATTTAGCATCTTTGTGGAAGGAAATTTTAGAGGCACTAATATAGGGAAGCAAAACACCAGCAGAGCATTTGCAGCATCTCACCGGTACAGTAAAAAGGACTGAGACAACAATAAAGGATAATAAGAAGTTTATGGATAGTATAAACTTAATTTTGGGAGATCTTTTTCAGATAATAACTACCCAGCTACAAGGTTGAGGATATGGATAGATGAACCTACAAAATCTAATGACATCTTGACAACCTTTGTCATTGATTCCAAAGGGGGAGTAGTGGGATGAGAAATTTCAAAATATAGAAATCATATGCTCAGGGGGAGATCTCACATTTTTGGTAAACATTTTTGGTAACATTTTTGGATACTTTTTGAAATTTCTCATGAGTGTTGCCATCAATGCCAAAGGGGGAGATTGTTGGCATATGGACACTCCAATGAGACATTGTATGTGATTGAAGGTTTTTTCATTGATGGCAACCTTGCAATCATATGACACCAGCAAGACATTATATCGGCAAAGCATTACACAAGAAACCTTGCAATCCTATGGCACCGACAAGACATTATACTGGCAAAGCATTACATAGGCAACCTTGCAATCCTATGGCACTAGCAAGACATCATACCGACAAAGTATAACACGGACAAGATAGTGCATCGACATCAATAAGGACACTGACACCGACACAGAAAAAAATATGTATACCGGCAGAGAGGCTGACAGGATTTTTGTTATGTAATATTTTGTTTATTATTGTAAGCTGACTTGGCAAATTGTAAAATGACTCTTGTATATAAAGGAGATCATTGTAGACATTTGAAGAAGTGATGGAAGGAGTATAAAAGTGTTAGGGTTTGAAGAAGATCTGAAGCAACTATGAACTAACAATTATATGCAGATTTAAATACAAAAGATAAAGAAATAAAACAGGACACATATAACACAAAGATTTAACGTGGTTCACCCAGAATGGGTTACGTCCACCATACACAGTCGTCCAATCTTTCTTATTATCTAGCAAAAATAGTACATCAACATTACAATGCCTTAAGCATCCTAGCTGCTTACAACATGCGTTTTTAGGGCAAAAACAAAGTCGGCCTTTTTAGGGTTTTATTACAGTGTCAGTTTTCATCAAAAAAATACCCCAAAAAAAATTTTCTCAGGGGCTCCTGCCCCCGAACCCCAGTAAGGATACGTGCTGAGTGTATAGTACTTTGCTAATCAGTCACCACATTTCAACAATCTCCCACTTGGAGACTGATACTACACAACACCACTGTACATGCAGCATCCGTTGAATAAAACACTAGGACTTGACTGGTATAAATTCCATAATTATCAATCAAGAAGACCAACAGAAACTGATGAAGAAATTAGCTTCTCTTGTGTAACTGCCTTCATGAACATATTGGTAGGATTCTCCCTTGTGTGAATCTTCTTAAGTCGTAACTAACCCTCCTCCAAAACAGTCCGGATGAAGTGGTACCTGAGCTGAATGTGTTTTGTCCTTGAATGAAAAGCAGAGTTCTTCGCAAGATGAATGGCACTCTGGCTATCAGTGTACAATGGGCTATCCTCTTGTGTCTGACCCAATTCCTCTAGAAAACATTGCAACCAAATCATCTCCTTGCTGGCTTCTATAGTAGCAACATACTCAGCTTTAGTGGGTGAAAGTGCAACAACCTTTTGCAGCCTAGAAATCCAACTGACTGCAGTTCCACCTATAGTAAAACATACCCTGTAGTACTCCTCTGTGAATCAATATCACCCGCCAAATCAGAGTCAACAAATCCACTCAAAACAACATTAGATCCTTTGAAACTTAATGACTTCATAGTAGTTCCTTTCAAATACCGAAGAATCCATTGCATAGCATTCTAATGTTCCATACCCAGATTACTCATAAACCTGCTCACTACTCCCATTGCATGTGCAATATCTGGCCATGTGCATACCATTGCATACATCAGACTACCAACAACTGATGAATATGGGATGTTAGATATTTTATTAACCTCTTCCTGTGCCTTTGGGCACATCTCCTTAGTCAATTTTAAATGACTAGCCAAAGGTGTACTAACTACTTTTGCATCCTACATGTTAAATCTTTTCAACACCTTCTTTATATACTCACTTTGGGACAAATTCAAGGTTCTATTTTTCCTGTCCCATGTAATCCTCATACCGAGAATTTTCTTAGCTGTACCCAAATCCTTCATAGCAAATGACCTAGCTAATTTCTGTTTAAGATCATTTATATGTTGCATGTTGGACCCAGCAACAAGCATGTCATCAACAAAAAGCAACAGGATAATATAACTACCATTATCAAATCTCTTAAAATATACACAATGATCAGAATGACATCTATGATAACCATGTTTAGCCATGAAACTATCAAATTTTAAATACCATTGTCGAGGTGCTTGCTTTAGGCCATACAGACTTTTCTTCAACCCGCACACCAAGTTCTCCTTACCTTTGACCTCATATCCCTGTGGTTGCAACATGTAAATTTCCTCCTCCAGATCTCCATGGAGAAAAGCTATTTTGACATCTAATTGTTCAAGATGTAAATCATCTGCAGCCACAAGACTAAGTACAGTTCTAATTGAAGTCATTTTTACAACTGGAGAAAATATTTCATCATAATCTATACCCTTTTTCTGTGCAAAACCTTTTACCACAAATCTGGCCTTATATATTTTCTGACCTCCTTCCTCCTCCTTTAGCCAATAAACCCATTTGTTAGGCAAGGCTCTTTTTTCTGCAGGTAAAGGGACTAAGTACCAAGTCTTATTTTTCATCAAGGAGTCCATCTCCTCTTTCATGCCTAGCTCCCACTATTGTTTAGCATCTACCTGCATTACTTCTTCATATTCTTCTGGTTCACCAGAATGCGTTAATAAAATAGAATACAAAGAAGGAGAAAATATTTTAGGGGGTCTACTTGTCCTCGTAGAATGTCTAACACTTGCAGGAGTTTGTGGGACAATTTGTTGTTGCTGAGCATCAGGTACCTATGGCATTTCATTTTCATGAATCTCATCCAACATCACATCTTCTTATTTGTCCTGTTCATGCTTCTTTTCCTGCATCTGTTCTTTATACATAACCTTCTCATTGAATATAACATCTCTACTTCTAATTATTTTCTTATTTTCAAAATCCCATAACCAATAGCCATATTCATCTATCCAATATCCAATGAAGGTACATTTCTTAGATTTAGCATCAAGCTTGGTTTTGTTTTCTTTATGAACATGGACAAAAGCTTCACAACCAAAAGTTTTTAGAAAAGAATAATTTACCTTTTTATCAGTCCATGCCTCCTCTAGAATACCACCATCCAAAGGGGTTGAATGTCCTCTATTTATCAAATAGACAGTAGTATGTACAACATCTACCCAAGAATGTAAGGGCAATCCAACATGCAATCTCATGCTCCTCGCATGTTCCATGATAGTCCTATTCATTCTCTCTAACACACCATTTTCCTATGGAGTTCCTGGAACTATCTTCTGCTTTCTAATCCCATTTAAGGAGTAGTAATCTTCAAATGCTTTGCTGCAATACTCACCTCCATTATCCGATCTGAGACACTTCAATTTTTTTCTTGTCTCATTCTCAACCAAAGCTTTCCATTTCTTAAAAGTTTCAAAAACATCTGATTTTTGTTTTAGGAAATATACCCATGTTTTTCTGGCCGAGTCATCAATAAAAATAACATAATAACAAGAGCCACCAAGAGATGATACCTGAGCCAGTCCCCATACAACTGAATGCACAAGCTCGAACTTCTCACTCTTCTTCTCTTTCCCAACCTTGAGAAATCTGACTCTTTTCTGTTTGCCATAAACACAGTTTTAACCTAACTCTAAATCAATCTTCTTTAGTCCTGGAAATAGATTTTTAGAGTGAAGGATTTTCATCCCTTTCTCACTCATGTGCCCTAGCCTATGGTGCCACATTATCGAATCTGTTCTTTTAGCATCTATTGTTGTTGTCCCTGCAGTAACTTTATCTATAGCAGCTAAGGTAGAGTAAGTGTTACCAGTACACAGATATAATGTGCCTACCTTTGCACCTTTAGCTACCACTAATGATCCTTTAGTGACCTTCCACATACTATCTGAGAAGGTAACTATGCAACCTTCACTACTTAGTTGCCCTGCATAAATTAAATTTCTTCTTAAATTAGGAACATGCCTTACCTCCTGTAGAAACCAATCATTACCATTATGCAACTTGATCTTTATCTTTCCTTTTCCAACAATTTGACAGGGCTCATCATCACCCAAATAAACCTATCCAAAATCACCTTGAACATAATCTAGAAAATATTGTCTATGGGGTGTAGCATAAAAATGAAGCCCCATAATCTATTACCCAGGAATCATTAACATTATCCAAACATAAGATTAAAGCATCCTGTAAAGTATTACTTGCAATATTAGCTTCCTTACTATCATTTTCATTTTTTTCTCCTTCTTTGTTTTTATGAGACCAATAGTCTTTCTTTATATGACCAGGTTTTCCACAATACCAGCCATCTTTCTTTCCTCTAGATTGAGAGCATCCTTTCTTTGACTTCCCTCATGACTTCTCATTCCCATGGCCTTTTCCTCTTTCCTTTGATCTTCCATTGTTCTCCACATTCAAAACACTACCCGATGATGTTGGAGTTTCACCTGTGCTTTTCCTTCGCATTTCCTCACTTAGGATAACACCAAAAACATCATCAAATACCAAAGTATTTTTACTAGAGACAGAGTTACTTACAGCCATAACCAAGCTATTCCAGCTTTCTGGCAAAGAACATAAAATCAAGAGAGCCCTAACCTCTTCTCTAAAGGTAATTTTTACCAAAGACAATTGACTGGTAATTGTATTAAATTCATTTAAGTGCTCCGCTATAGATCCCCCCTCACTCATTTTCAAATTAAAAAAATGCTTCATAAGAAATACCTTATTTGAAGCCGAGGGTTTCTCATACAACTTAGCCAATGTTGTCATCAAATCTACAGCCATTTTTGCTTTTGTTATATTGAATGCTATAGACGGCGCAAGGCACAATCAAATGGATCCCAGTGCCTTTCTATCTAAAATGTCCCACTCTTCATCCGACATTGTGGTCGGTTTCTTTGCCTTTCCTTCCAATGGCTGCCACAAATCCTTTTGATACAGGTAATCCTCCATCTGCATTTTCCATAACCGATAATTCTAGCCGTTAAACTTTTCAACCTTGGATTTGGAATCCTCCATTTCTCCCACTCAAATTTGAGAGTCCTGCCAATTTATAGAATACCTCGCTCTGATACCAATTGTTAGAGTTTCAAGCAAATCCGAAGCAAATATGAATGAACAATTATATGCAGATTTAAATACAAAAGATAAAGAAATAAAATAGGACACAGATAACACAGAGATTTAACGTGGTTCACCCAGAATGGGTTACGTCCACCATACAAAGTCATCCAATCTTTCTTATTATCCAGCAAAAATAGTACATCAACATTACAATGCCTTAAGTCATTGGATTAGTATAATCCTTATTGTAAGTCAGTGTGACTTCCCATTGAGCAGTGAGCTCTAGGCAGTTGGCTTTCCTACATGTGTAGGCCCCTATTTTGAGTAATATTCTCTTATTGGCCAGTGAGTGAATATTGTGAGTCACAAATCCCACCGAGGTTTTTCCCACACCGGGTTTCCTCGTTAAACATCTTGTCTTATGGTGTACTTTTCATGTGGATGTTCTTGATTCTATTTATTGCATTATTTCTTGCATATCGGTACACTGTTATATTATGTTCTGCATGTTTTAACTTAAGAAATTCTTATTACCAGTTAGATATTGATTCAACCCCCCCTCTCAGTATCTGTGGGACCCCTAACATGATGATGAGCATGTTAAGATTGCCAAAGAAGAGAGTTTGAGAGGTAAATTTGATGATATGCGGATGGTTGAAGGTGAAAACATTCAACAATATGGTCAAAGGATCAAGGACATAGTTGATGAGTTTCAAAGTGGTTTTGGCATGTGAAGATAACCGTTTATCTTGGGAATGAGAAAATACATAGCATGAAGTGAGAAATGTGTGATGAGCTAAAGGATCCAATGTGCGGTGATCTAGGAGTGGTTGAAGTTGTCTAGAATAATGTGTAATTGATTGGTATGTAATCTAGTGATTATGATTTTACTGACATGTTTGTAATCTCTATGAGATTTGTAGGTTTTGTGTTGTGTTACTGACCTATTGTATTTCTATTTAAGATCAATGAGTTTTTTGTAATTGTGTTGGCATATTTGGTTAAGTGTGGTAGTGTGATTGTTGCTGAACCAGGAGTGTCTGGAGAATGTTGTGAAGGCGGATAGGAGAAGAAAAGGATCTGACTAATTAATGTAGTGCTATTTCCAGATCAGCAAAGAACCTATTGTTCTCTAGCCATTACAACAATTAAATCCCTTAACTGAGTAAGCTTTAACAGACTTCTTTCTTAAATCCTCTAACCAGGTGATCCATTAGCTTGAATTTGAAATCCTCAACTGAGGTTACCTTTAACAGGGTATTGTAGTCAATCCCTTAACCAAGTGGTCCTTAACCAGATATGTTCTTAATAGGACATTATTTTATAAGCTTCTAACAAGGCTTGGCTCCTAATAGGGTGACCTTTAGAAGAGTTCAGAATACTTGTGGGTATTCATCCCCACCATGATTTTTCCCATTTGCGTTTCCACGTAAAAAATCATTGTGTCAAGTGGTGAATGATTTTGTGGATGTGTTTTGATATGGTTGATATGATTAACTGGCAAATCCACTTAGATATGTTTAGATGACTGGAAGTGATCTGAAATGAGCTATTACTAATATTAGTGAAGTGGTTTAATATTTTAATTAAATGGTATTTAAGTATCAGATCTATTACATTGTATCATTGATTTTTTGGTCAACCGATAAAGTTTGATAGTATAGTTGCAGTTTTTGATACAGTGACTAAACCAATTAGGATTAGCAAGTTGTTTATGAGTTGGAATTAAGTTTGGTGAAAGTTTAGTATATTCTCTATCTACTGATTCACCCCCCCTCTCAGTAGTTGACCAGATCCTTATTGTTTCATCATATTATCAACCAAAAATGAGTTGATGGAGGCAAGATTGGTAGAAATTATAGAGTTAGAAGAAGCAAGGGAAGCGACGTTTGAATCAATTCAAAACTGTCAAGAGGTGGTTTGACAATAAGAAGAGTTCTGAACTAGGGCTCAAACAGGGTGATCTTGTTTTAAAATATAATGAGAGGGCAGCCAAGCCAGGTCAGCATGCAAAGTTTTATGGTTTATGGGAGGGACCCTTCAACATCACCAATTGCATGGGGTTTCATGCATTCAACCTCAAGAACATGCAAGGGGAGTCTCTCTAAATCTCAGTTAACGAGTTTTATCTTAAGCCTTTCTATTAAAGAATTAACATTACCAATGTCAATAATGTATTTTTGGTGTGCCTTATTTATTTAATTATGATTCTTAATGTATTGTAAGGAACAAGAAGTAAATCATAATAGTATCTTTTGTACAATGCATTAAAAAGGCTTGTAGCCTATGTTGGCATATGGACACCCCAATGAACCTAAGGAAGAATTATTTGGTAGTCTTGAGACCATAGAAAGCCAAATACAATCAAAGAAAAGAGCAAGAAGGTTCCAAATGACCTAGTTACAAAACTACCTAGCTACAGGGTTGAGGATAGATGAAGCTAAAAACTCTACTAACATCTTGACAACCTTTATCATTGATGCCAAAAGGGGAGTAGTGAGATGAGAAAGTTCAAAATACAGGAATCATATGCTCAGGGGGAGCTCTCATAATTTTCGTAAACATTTTTGGTAACATTTTTTTTGGACTACACATTTTGGATACTTTTTGAAAATTCTCATGAGTGTTGCCATCAATGCCAAAGGGGGAGATTGTTGGCATATGGACAATCCAATGAGACATTGTATGTGATTGAATGTTTTGTCATTGATGACAACCTTGCAATCCTATGGAACTGGCAAGACATTATACCGACAAAGCATTACACAGGCAAGACAGTGCACCAGCATCAACAAATCACTCTACACTAGCACCGACATAGAAGAAAATATGTATACCGGCACAAAGGCCGATAGGATTTTTGTTATGTAATATTTTGTTTATTATTGTAAGCTGACTTGGCAAATTGTAAAATGACTCTTGTATATAAAGGAGATCATTGTAGACATTTGTAGTAAGGATGAAAGGGCATAAAGAAAATTATTAGGTAGACCTAATGTGCGAATTATAGGTCAAGGGTATATGTAAATAACAGAGCAAGAACTGGTACTAAATCTAGCATTGGAGATGATATTGTAAAGCAGTACAAGTCATTGGATTAGTATAATCCTTATTGTAAGTCAATGTGACTTCTCATTGAGCAGTGAGCTCTAAGTAGTTGGCCTTCCTGCATGTGCAGGCCCTATTGTAAGTAATATTCTCTTATTGGCCAGTGAGTGAATATTGTGGGTCACAAATCCCACTGAGGTTTTTCCCACACCGGGTTTCCTCATTAAACATCTTGTGTTATGGTGTACTTTTCATGTGGATATTATTGATTCTGTTTATTGCATTATTTCTTGCATACCGGTGCACTGATATATTATGTTCTGCATGTTTTAAATTAAGAAATTATTATTACCGGTTAGATACTGATTCACCCCCCCCTCTCAGTATCTGTGGGACCCCAAACAACCTATAGATTTTTGAGGTAGGGTGGCATATCTTTGAAGAAAGGTGACAGTCTTTTAGTTATCTTCCTCGTCCTCCTCCTCATCCATGATAAATTTAGAGTTGTTATCTTCATCATCATCTTCTACCATCCACTTGTGGCTAGAGTCACTATCAGATTCATGTGATATCGACACAAGCACCAGGTTTGGAAGAATATGTAGTGTCAGGATCTGTGGGAAGATATAGTCTTGAAACTCAGTATATGATGTTGTGTCAGCCAGAGCAGGTACTATCAGATGGACTTCAAGGAGAAACTCTACAGTGCACTCTATGCATAGGCGATGAGAAGATAATGATGTTGGATATTGTTGGTATATGATGAACCGACATGATGATATGATGATAATGTATGTTGTCATTGATGTCAATAAGTGAAACTAAACCGCTATGTAGGTTGTAATAAGATGGTGAACTGGTATGAAGATATGTAGTGAATCAGTGTCAAGGTTTCACTAAGTGTGACTACCGATTGGTAGTCTCAACTCTAGGGTTTCCGATTTGGCAATCTAGCTTATGTGATGCAACTGAAGACATCATATGATGAGTTAGCTAAGAGATGTAAATGAGATCAAGGTGCCATGTCAGTTTTGTGCGTGTGAAGGATTTCCTTGAGGATATTGCATGTGAAGATCGATTGCATTAAATGTCTACCTCGGGAATGGTCATTCTTCTTAGCGGTATGAGAAGAGAGAGTGATGGGTTACTGATTCCCATATACGATGAAGAATGAACAATGAAAATTGTACTGTGATCTATTTAAGATTGTTTTTCTCTATGCAAAGTGTTTGGACGGTTAGGATTGGACCACTTGTATTGTAAACTTAAATGCTTAGGGTTTAGGTTTTATGCTACCGACCTAATTGTTGTCTATAAGTTCGATGATGTTTGTTATTGTTTGTTGTTGGAAAATGTTGTGTGTGTATTTGAGTGATGAGATACTTGCCATACCAGTAAGAGGAAAACTATAGAGTGTGATTGCAGAAGAGAGGAAATGAAAAGGATTTGCCTTGGCATAGTGTGAAAATCCCTTTATTGGGTAGCTTTAACAGGCTTATTGTAAATCTTTTAACCAGGTGACTCAAGATCATTAAGTTCTTCAAATCCTCTAGCAAGGTAACCTTTAATAGGGTATATAGTCATCCCTTAACTGGGTGATTTTTAACAGGATTGGTTCCTAACAAAACCTTATTGTAAAGTCTTTAACCAGATTAGGTTCCTAACAGAGTGAGCTTCAAAAGAGTTCAAAACAAGCTTGTGGGTATTCATCCCCACCGTGGTTTTTCCCATTTGGGTTTCCATGTGAAAAATTTGTGTGTCATGAGGTGTGCATTTTCCATGTGATGATTAAGTATTTTGTGTTTTAGTGATTATGCATGCAGAGCTAATAGGTTATGGTATTACTGGTATACCACATGCATATGTTTATGGGTGAAGTTGTTATCAAGTATTGAATGTATTTGAAGTGATCAGAATAATCAGTTTATGTTGTTTGAAGTCTTACTATGTTTAACCAGTATTTCCATGGTTAAGTTCAATGATGAAGACAACCGTTTGGTATTGTTTTAACTTGATAAGTTGTTGAGAAAGTTTTTGTCTATACTGATTTACCCCCCCCTCTCAATACTAATTAGGATACTTGTTGTTCATCATTATTCATCAAATGACATGGTCTTTAAGGTGCCTATAAGAAGATGCCACATCACCTCCTCTCCAAGGGTGAGAAGCGCTGCAAGTTCAAGGCCAAGGGCAGACCTCTGAAAGGGATGAAGTATTCCATGACATTCTTAAGGCCACTCAGATACTCTAATGGGAAGAGTTTCTTAGTAATCTCCATCATCAGATAGTCATTTGTCCCAGCATCTAGCAATGAAGCCACAAAGTGGGAGAAGATATTTTCCCATTTAATGGCATTAGTGATCAAAGGGTTTTTCCATTGCATCATGCCTTACAACCTCTAGTCTAACATGTTTTCAAGGAAAGAGACTTGTGCTTTGCTACTGGTAAGCCTAATGGGAGTATCCATAACTCAAGAAACTTTGTTATTGAGCCACCGTCAATGCAAAGGAATGTCTGAAAAAGACATATTTATAATTGATTTCTAGCTCTGAGTAATAAATAAAATTAAGAGCTATCCCCCTCAATCTTCGATGTGGCTGTCTTTTCTCATTACTTGCACAAGTGAATGGAGTCGAACCTGAAGGTTACGTATGTCCTATCCAAAGGCTCGAAATGAAAAATAATGTACTTAGATGCCACACGTATTTTCAACTACGTCGTGCCTTAACCCAGTAATCTATAGGTCTATTTTGTCTCGTGCAAGCTTTGTTGGTTACATATTTTCTCTTTAATATGGAGATCTATTCAAACAGGCAGATCATCTCTAGTGGATTGGAATAACGACACAGTGGGTTGACATCTTTTCAAAAAATGCAAATGGTAGTGCTTCTTCCCATTCTAGCATTAATGTCTCCTAGAGAATGAGGTGGCATATGTGCTAGCAGATACATATCATAAATGCCCACTTTTCATGCACAAATCTAAGCATGTGATACATTTAAGGAAGAAAGCTTCAAAAGTGCATGTCATATTTTTAGTTTGCATTCCCAGCACCAAAGCCTTTCAAAAGTATTAGGAAAATCTTGCCTATAGAAACATAGAGATGCAAGCAACAACCTCAAATCCTTTCTATGGTGAAATGTGGGTGGATGTATACAAAGAAATTTCATATGAATCCCATGCCATGCCCCCCAAGCCAGAATATCCCAAGACTAAACCTAAATCAAATATGGCCACCCGTGATTCCATGGTGGTGATTGATTCATTAGAACAGGTTGAACCCGATCTACATAGGCAACCAAGAGCCCTCGAGGAGGCTGCAAGCGGAAGAATGCTAAATCATAGAAATGAGTTGTAGTCTATGACATTCAAATTTTGGAATAGAGGCACTCCTCAATTTATGGTCCCTATGGTTCCACATTGTCCATAATTTGTGGCTACATGTGCATGCAAATTTGTGCTAGACTCTCTTTCGATGCAGGGCTCCTCTCTGCAAGTCATTATAACCCCAAAAGCTATTTGGGACATGTTGTGTTGTCCTAGAATTGACAACACAAAGGTATTTGATAAAGATGCTATGGAAGACTATTAGCAGTCTAGGTGGGACATTGTCCCATTTTGTCAAGATGTTCTAAACTGGAGTTTGGTGGTCGAGCCTTCAAAGCTCCCTATCCCCTATAGTGATTTAAGGCTAGATGATCTAAAAGATATCGCCTCTACCATTGCATTCCTGTGTAGTCATGATAATGACTAAGATATCACCACTCCTATGATGGGTTTCCTATTCAAATGTTGAAAGTACAAGGAACCATTCCATTTTGACTTCTCTATTTTGATAGCCAAAGAAATTGTGAGATAGTTGGCCAAATTTGAGCAATCGTGGTAGTTTAGGTTTGCCTCATTCTTAGTTTATTTATTCATGCACGAAAATGTCACTTTCTTTAGTCAATTCATACAATTGGATACTTGTGACAAGTTAGGAAACATAATGCCTATGTCTGCCTAGACACTCATACTACTGGACACTTATGATGTATACTAGTTTTCAAAACTATTTACTGGCTCCTGTCCTTCATGATTTTGGTGTCATCGCTGAGGAGCCTCTTGCTTGTTTTTCTCAAATCCAAGTGAATTGGATGTGTAATGAATGCCCCCACTGCAACTGGTTCTTGGGTAAGGATTTTTGTTTTGTCTGAGTGCATGGCTTCTCTAAGGATCCCTTCCACCTTTCTACCTAAATTACCAAGAGAACCCTGACCCTCGAGATGTTATGGTAGCTGGTGGAGGTTGAAAATGCTATAGGATCAGGAAAACATGATACCTCCATAACCGAGGACCACAAATTTATTGGGCCCATAATTATCGGGAGCAGGAGCATAGGTGAGAGGGTCCTGACCTCCAAGTTAGTGCAACTTGGCTTGGTAGCAATTGATGATGAATGGAGATATGACCTAGATGGATGTCTATCCAACAAACATAGAAAAAATGTTATTAAACATGTGTCATGAAGCTCATGGGAGGGACGCATCAGCCCGCTAGTGAATGACCCAACACTTTATGTGGGTCCTAGTGATTTTCCTGTCATTAAGCACCCCCCATGGTTGAGTTCTTACCCTCTCTTTCAAAGGCACAATCTGGCTAATCCTATTCCTCTGAACATGTTGTAAACCATAAGAGATAATTTTTGGCTGAGGAAGAAGAGGGAGGATTTTTTGATCTACCACCAAGAGACTAATTAGCCTAGGGCTAATGTGGGGAATGCTCCTTTTCATGAGTGTTTTGAGGATGAATGACAAAAGAACAAAAAATCAGAGGAAGAGACAAGTGATGAATCCCCACGTGATGACTCATCCCCCGAGGAGGCTTGACTTGAGGAGGTAGAGATTATAAATGTAGAAGAGAAAGGCACTGAGGCTGACATTCTAGTTCCTCTCGTTAGCTCAGCTTGGATGCCCCATTCCCAATCCACCAAGAGATCAGCTAAAAGGAAGACACCTGATTCCCCTTCTAGGAAGAAACAATACATGGTTTTTGCAAAGAAGGGTTCATCTTCTCGAGTCCCTGTGGTTCCTTCAGCCTCTTAACAATCGGTGACTTCCACAGTACAGGTACGCTCTACTCTTCCCTTCCTCTCTACTTAATATGTGGCTTCCTTACCACCCCAAGTTGCATCTATGTCTACTCAAGTCCCTATTGCTCTTACATTAGCACATGTTAGAATTTTGTTTGACCCCCAAGTTGCATCATTGCAGGTCGTTGCTTCGCTCCTTGCCATTGATGTCATTTTTTTGGCAATATTTTTCCTGTAGATTTCTTGTGCAACCTCTATTTTGCATAGGCTTATTTTCAGAGAGTCCACTCCTCCCCCAAATATCAGTGTAGCATCTACTGATCTATCTTTTTCAGGAGCCTTTCCCTTTGTACCATTGTTCTCTCCAACCATGCTAGCGCAACCCATTCAAACAACTTTTGGCAGTCCCATCTCCTATTTACCCTATGCCATCCCTCCTGGTGCAACATTTGCGGGTCAAGCTATTTTGGTCTTGGATACTTATTATCAATAATTTATTTACTCCAGATCTACATGGATTAGTTGGGCTTAGATGAGGAGGGAGAAGGATGGTGCCAAGATAGCCCGAATGCATGTGTAGATGCATTTCAATGAGGAGAATGATAGTCTCCTCTTTGCAACTGTGTTCCCAAAGGTCAACAAGCTGAAGGCCCAAATGAGGCCCTAATGATTACTCCCTACATGTTGTCAAGTTTAATCTCTCAAATGCTATGATAATGGATAAAGTATAAATGATTAAATAAATTTTGAAGGTTGTGTCTTCGAATTTCATCAAGAAATGTCATCACATGGAAACAATGCAAGCATAGCTCATCCACCTCAGAGAATCTTTGGATCATCAGAGGGAGGAGGACAAAGTTAGAAGTGCTGCAATAAACTACTTGTAGGGCCTATTAACTCAAGCCAATTCTGAAAAAGGGAAGTTGCAATTCGCCTTGAACAACATGAGTTCTCAATTGAAAGGGCAAGAGGAGACAAGGAATGTGGCACTAAAAGAATTGTAGGAGAAGGTGCCAGAGATACAACAACTAAAAGAAGCTTCTAGAGATGCTACTTAGATTTAAGCTTAGTTGAGGGAAGACGTTTGCCTGAAGGAAGAATACGCTCGAAAGTTGACCAAGGCGTAGGTCATGCTTACTGAGGAGAGAGAGAAGTTTGAAATAGAAGCACGTGAGATGTAGAGTAACCTAGAATAGGCTGAGAAGAAATTCAAGGATACAAAGGGATTATTACAGCAAGAGAAGGATCACACAACATAGCTTCAGGAAGCTTTTCAAGATGGAGGTACCAAGATCCTCGCTTTGGAACATTAAGTTTCTCATGAACAAGATAGATGCAAAGATCTATAAAATGTGATAAGAGAGAAGGATGATGAAATCAGGCGCTTATCTCATCTGCCTCCCCTTTTGGAAGTTCCTTAGGATCTCTCCCCGGTCATGGCAGAATTATATGTTTCTCATTGGCAGAAGGTTAAGCAGTATTGCCCTTCATTGTAGCCTGTGCTGAGGTTCTTAGGTAAAGTACAATCTCTCTATGTTAGAACATGCACTCTTATTGATAGCATTATGCTTTTCATCGATCCTAAGCTTGCCATGGCCAAGAGTTTGATTTAGTTATTGTATGTTACTTTAGATGAGGAATTGAGAGAAAAAGTAGTTGTTGATCATAAAAAATTGATTAGGAGGGCCAACATTTTCATTAATCAGCATAGTGAAACCATGCAAGCATCAACAACACATGATTCCTTGAGGATTTTGGTTCTCAAACATCAAGCAATGTGTAGAGAAGTTTGTGTTCCTAGGTCTTCCTTCACCTTTTTCAGTAGATGGCTCCATGCTAGGGATTGAGAAAGTCATAAGACAAATTGAGCAGTTGCAGCAAGATCAAACTTTCTTACAATGCCTTAGTAGTCCTATTTTGGTGGAGGAAGTCGAGCGGTTCCTACACCCCTTGGCCTAGCTCTATGTGCTCCTGAAGATGGTCCATGATGAACCAATGAGCTTGGCATTTGATGAAGTGATCTGTTTGGACCAGAATTGCTAAAATCCGGAAGCTCAAGTGTTACCCTCCGAGGATGATTGGTTTCTATTGCAGTAGGTCTTTGATTTTCTTTTCCTAGTTCAAGCATAAAGTCTAGTCTCTGAACTGACAATTTTGGGTCCTAGTATTCCACAGGTAGAATTACCCATTAAATCACCAAGAAATTTAAATATTTTTTAGAAGTTATTTGTGAGCAACATTTTGGTAAAGTATCAGCCCCTTCCTTTGTTTTTCAGCTTGCTCTCCCATTCACTCGCGTGCTTTCCAAGTAGTGTCTCGACATTACTCTAAGTGGCTCACTTTTCTCGCTCAGTGTTAAGCGAACATAGAGCTTCCGCGTGGCATAGGTCTTTTCCTTGTTGTATGTTTCCTAAGCCCACCATCTTTCATGTGCTGGTAGTGACACATGGCATCTCTATGTGGCATGTTCCAATTCCCTTTTGGATCTTCCCCCAAGTTTCAATGTGTCTTCTTTGGTGATTCGTGGACCATAATGTTGTTTGCACCATGATTTTCTTGTTTTGGTAGGTGCAGGGGTCACAATGACACAATTAGAGTAACAACATCAAAGGTCCTTTTCACTTTCATGCATCTCTATGAGCACCATGTGGGGAGATTCCCAATTGGAAGCGGCTTCTAAGGGGCACACTTTTCTCACCGAGTGGTGAGAGAACACAAAGTTTTCGCGTGGTGTAGATCTTTTCCTTAGCATATGTTTCCCTGCCCCACCATCTTCCATGTGCTGGTAGTGACACTTGCTGTCTCCATGTTGCATGTTCCAGTTCCCTTTTTGTGTTCAACTTCGGGTCTCCCCTCAAGTTGCCGCATGTCTTCTTTCATGATTCATGAACTAGAATATTGTTTGCACCATGATTTTCTTGTTTTGGAAGGTGCAGGGGTCAGCATGACGTAGTTAGAGTAATAACATTAAAGGCCATTTTCACTTGCATGCATCTCTGTGAGCACAATGTGAGGAGCATCTTGATCAAAAGTAGTTGCTGGGATTTTTCTGATGCTTTCTTGTTGTTTGTTGAGGGTCGAAGGCTATTTATAGGCCTTCTTTTTATTTTTTAGGGGTAAAGACTTTTGAGAGAAATTATTAGAATTTGGCTCACTGAAGAAGCCTTTATGTTAATTAAATTTTTTGAATGATAGACATATCAGATTGTGCCTATGGCCTTTATGGTTGTTTTGTTTGAATCTTAATAGAATAACTTATGTGTTATATTTTAATTCAGTAACTTCTATGATATATGATGTGAGACTCTATAGATTAAACTATGTTTAAGAACTTGTTATCTATTGGATGAATGGTGGATGTCATACTATATTGAATGATTTTTATTTAATTATATTCTCAAATGGTGTTGAGAGTGTATATTGTTGAATGGGCCTTAAAACTGCATGTATGTAGGTTTTCTATGTTGCAAATATCCTAAAAATATTTTGGCATATCGCCTACGTGGCGTAGCATTTAATTTTTCTTCTTCCCCTTTTCTCCCCCCAGTTGTATGAAGAGTCAGCTTCTCATACCTGGAGGTTATTCGGTGAATCTCATGCAAAGGTCCCCCATCATTGAATTCCCCATAAGGTTGCTAGCATTTAATGCAAAATTAGTAGTCAACAGTAATTATATTTGATTGAAATATGCCTAGTCTTTGAATGTTGCACCAAATTCTTAGACATGTTTATAGCACTGGAATTGTCATAGTAGATAACAGTAGGCTCATCATAAATAACTCTGATATCTTTCAACATTTTTTTCATCCACACTATATGAGTGGAGTTACTAGCAGCAGCAAGTTACTCAGCTTCAACAGTAGATAAATATATTGAATCCTATTTCTTGCTAGCTCATGAAACCAACTTCTTGCCTAAAAAGAATGCTCCACTAGTAGTACTCTTTCGGTCATCAACATCACCTGCCCAATCTGCATCTATGTAAGCACACAACATTAAATCATCATTCTTTGGATACCATAAACCATAATCTTCAACTCCCTTTAGATATCTTAATATTCTTTTAATAGAAATAACATGACTCTCCTTTGGATCTGCTTGATATCTAGCTACCATACACACAACATGCATAGTGTCAGGCGTAGTTTGCCTTAGATATAATAGTCCACCAACCATAGATTTGTACAAACTTTGATTAGCTTTAGGAGATTCATCATTTTTAGACAATTTACAACCAATCACCATAGGATTTATAATTGGTTTGAAATCATCTAATCTAAACTTCTTCAACAATTCCTTTACATACTTGATTTGAGATATAAAGATACCTTTTTCTATCTAAGCAATCTACAAACCTAAGAAAAAATTCTTCTCATAGGTCATAGACAACTCAAATTCTTTTTGCATATCACTGGGAAATTTCATGCTCATATCATCATCACCACCAAAATCTTCAATCATCAAATTGTTATTGTTTTCAATCTTAAAGTACAAATACTAATTTTAGCAAGTATTTATCTAATCTAGCATACCAAGCTCTAGGAGCTTGTTTCAAACCAAAAAGAGCCTTTTTTAACTTACATACCATGTCTCCATCATCTGATAGTGAAAATCCATCAGGTTGTTCAATGATAAGTTCTTCTAGATCACCATTAAAAAATACAGATTTGACATCCATTTGATATACCTTAAAATCTTTATAAGCAACATAAGCTAGCAATAATCTAACAACTTGAATTCTAACAACTGGAGAAATTTTTTCTTCATAATCAATCCCTTCTTGATGTGAATATCCTTTGCAGACCAGTCTAGCTTTATTTCTGATTACTTCACCGACTTCATTCAATTTGTTCCTAAAAACCCATTTAGTACCAATAAATTTTTTATCCTTAGGTCTAGGCACAAGTTCGTAAGTAAGTATTGATCTTTTCAATCTTCTCTAACTCTTCTTCCATGGCTATAATCTAGTTATTATCTTTACAAGCTTCAACAACATCCTTAGGTTCAACTTTAAAAATTAAACATATTTCTTCTATAGCTAACCTTCTTCTAGTCATCACACCTTTATTCTTATCACCAATAACCTAATTCTCATAATGATTCAATCTTACATACCTTAGAGTCTTCTGATTTTTTTGATCTTTAGATTCCTACACATCATCACCAACAACAACATCCGGATTCACAATCTCTACCAGATCATTCTACTTAGGCTCTTCAGGCTGAATAGGAGCTAAAACAACATGTTGACCTTCATCATAGGCTCTAATCTCCTTCCCAAGGTTTTCATCCACCTTCACACTTGCACTCTCAACTATCTTTCTTAGTTTCTTGTTATAGCACCGGTCAGATTTTCTATTTGTAGAATGTCCCAAAAATATACCTTCGTCACTTCTATCATCAAACTTTCCAATATCCTCAGATCTCTTGATGTAACATTTGCTACCAAAAACTTTGAACTATTTCATAGTAGGAAGATGACCACACCAAAGATCATAAGGAGTCTTACCGGTATCACCTTTGATATGAGATCTATTGAATGTATAGACTGTGATGCTAATAGTATCTCTCCAGTAAACCTTTGAAACATTTCCTTCAATCCACGTGGTTCTTGCATCATCTAAAATAGTACAATTCTTCCTTTCAACAATCCCATTCTACTATGGCATCCTAGGAGAAGATAGTTGTCTTCTGATTCCATGCATCTCATAGAAAGAATTGAACTCACTAGAACATAATTCTTCACCTCTATCAGATCTTAGACACTTCAACTTCAATCCAGACCTAGTTTCAATTTTAGCTTTGAATATCTTGAATTTCTCAAATGCTTCTGATCTTTCCTTCGAAAGGACAACCCACATCATTCTAGAATAATCATCAATTAGTAATATAAAGTATATATCACCCTGCACACTTTTAACATTTCTAGGTCCACACAGGTCAGTATGCGCAAGATCTAAGAATCCATCTAATGTGTACCATTTACTCTTGAAAGAAATCCCTATTTTCTTACCCAACTTGTATTCCTTGCATACTCAATTAACATGTTTAACAATCTTAGGCAAATCCCTAACAACTTGAGTAGAACTAATCTTGAACAATGAATCAAAGTTTACATGACACATCTTTCTATGCCACAACAACCTCTCATCCATCTTAGCAATCAAACAACTTTTCTCACTAGCATTCAAATGAAAAATGTTACATTTAGTCTTAGTTATAGATTCAATCTCTATACCAGATGCATTCAAAATCTTGCATTTTCCACCTTTGAAATGTAGATCATAACCTGTATCAACCATCTATCCAGCACTCAAAAGATTATGCTTCAAACCTTCAACATACAAGACATCATCAATGTTATGCTTACCATCAAAATAAATAGAACCTCTCCCACAAATTACATAGGATTTGCCATCTTGAAATATAACTATTCCACCACCATACCTTTCCATGTTTACAAATTTTCTTTTGTCACTAGTCATGTGATGCGAACAATAATTGTCAATCACACATTCACCTTTTTCTTCTACCTTAGTAGCCAAAGCTTTCTCCTCAATTGAGCAACTAGTGGAATCAATGGGCACACGACTATCTTCTTTAATGGAAATAAACACAACTTCATCTCCTTTTGATTCTTCATATCTAACACCTTTATCTGCAATATAATAATAGTTATTTTGGTTCCTAAATATCTAATTAGACTTATAAGGCTTATCATACTTCTCATGCTTCTTGTATCTATCATTTCTATCAAACTTGTCAAACTTATCATGTATGTCATACTTATCCATTCTCTCCGAACATTTAGAAGCAAAATATCCTATCTTATTACAAGATAAACATTTTAAGGGAAACTTTCCATCATACTTGTAGGCACCTTTAGGAAATATCCAAGCTCATCAAGCTCTCTTTCTTTCTCTGATATCTCTCTCCTTTCTCTTTCATATCTGGATAGTCTGTTAACCAGAAACTGATGTTGATTCTTTGAATGTTGTCTTATACTTTCCATGTGATTCACCAAATTTTCTCATCTCAAATGCAGCAAGTTTTCCAACTAATACATCTTTTGTCACTGTAGTTACACTCTGAATCTCATCAATAGCGACAACCTTATGTTTATAAGTAGGCAGCAAAGTTCTTAGCATGTTAGCAACAAACTCATCTTCTTCAATCTTTCCACTAGAAGATCTAATACCAATTACAAGTGCATTCACCTTAGCTATGTATGAATGTATGTTCTCATCATCTCCCATCTTCAGTGTCTCATATTGTCCTTTTAAACTATGCAACATAGAAACTTTCACTTGACTATCACCTTCATACAGGATCTCAAACTTCACCGAAATATCATGTGTGGTCGAAAGTTCCATAACATTTGTCATTTAAGAATTAGTCAGGGCACTAAGTAATGCTTCCTTCACCCTGATGTTATATTTAGCTTCCTTAACCTCATCAGGAGTGGATGGTCCATTCTGAGGAACAACATAGGCATTCTTAGTAATCTTCCAATAATCTTCTCTAAGACATTTAAAATGTAAATCCATATGTTTCTTCCATATAGGATAGTTGCTTCCATCAAACCTTAGACTGTCTTTCTTGAAAAGAATACCTTGACCTGCCATCCTAGATCTCCTCAAGCAATTAAGCTTTTATCAGAGGATCTAGCTCTGATACCAATTGTTAATAGAAATCAAGAAGGAAGATTGAGAGTGGGGATGAATCAGTATTCACTGGATAATTTAATTAAACGTCCAAAACATAAACTAATAAACCATATAATAAAAGATAAGCCAACTAAAAAAATAACACACAACACCAATATTTTGACGTGGAAAACCTAGTTAAGGAAAAAACCATGGTGGGAACCTACCCACAATAAGATGATACTCCATAGTAGTATGTGAAAATATTACAATGGGGAATGCACATGCATTCAGGCACACTGCCTTGAGCTCACTACTCAAAAGATATATGGCCGGAAGGCTACAACCCTTAGGGAAGTCTCACTAACTTACAATATGATTCAAACTACAATCTAAGAGGAGTGAACTACAATAATAGCATCTACAAATTCCTAATGACAGTTCCAGTTAAGCATAGTTGTCCTCCCTACAACACAAAACTCACCACAACACTTCACTGAATGATATGTCTGTTGTTCTCACATTTACCTCTCTTTGATAATGCAAAAACAATACCAACACTTAAATTACATAAGTATATCACCTTTGTATACAAATCATCAACCTTGATAACAAGGTTAGCTACACCCTCAACTGTCAACTCATAATTATAAAAATTACATTACATGATAAAAATATCAACCACCAGACCAATATTATGATTTACATTACATAGCATGGTCCTAATTTAAATTCCCAAATGATTAAATCCACTAGAAATTCGGCTAAGATCAACTGCAACACACTACACCACCAGAAATATTGCATAACTCACAAATTATCACCGATTCAAATAAATCACCCAAAAAAATAGGACACAACTAGGAAACATTGTCAAGCACGTTAGAAATATCCAGAACAATTGCACCAACTTCTCTTTTCAAATCTTCAACAGACAACATCTCAAAGCTCAAGAACACAACCAATCAGCAACTGCCACAATGAAAGATAAGTTGTGAAGCACCAAATCACAAACCATATGAAATAAAGATACACAATATCATCACAAAAAATAATCCAAAATATCAGCACAAGATTTGATCACACCAGAATATACCAGAGGGAATACCAGATTCTGCAAAACAATGATCAGCAAAACCAAACTACAAAAGCAGACCAAAAACCTTTTCCAAACTCATGGGAATAACTCACAGGAATAAGTTGACATCAATGGCAACAACATATCATCGTAGCATAAATGAACAACCAAATCTAACAATCTCCTCAATAATCCAATAGGATACACTCAAATTGAAGGAATTGACTTTGATGAGACTTATGCCCTAGTTGCAAGAATGGATGCAATTTGGATGTTTCTAGAATTTGCAGCATTCAAGGACTTCAAAGTTTATCAGATGGATCTGATATCAACATTTCTAAATGGATAATTCAAAGAAGACGTTTACATTCAACAACCAGAAGGATTCAAGTTGAAGGATGATCCAAAAATTGTTTGTAGAATTTAAAAGGCTTTGTATAGACTGAAACAAGCTCCCAGAGATGGGTATGGATGGTTAGAAAAATATCTAATTGATCAAGGATTTCAAAAGAATTCAGCAGACAGTAACTTGTACTTAAAGAGAGATTTAGGTAAAATTTGAATTGTGTTAGTATATGTTGATGATATAATCTTAGGAGGAAATAAATATATGTGAAGAAGATTTGTTGTTGAGATGTAGAAAGAATTTAAAATGTCCATGATTGGTGAGTTGAATTTTTTTCTTGGACTGCAAGTTAATCGGAATGATAAAGGAAATTTCATTTATTACTCTAAGTTTATCAGAAACACTATTGAAGAAGTTTGGGTTGGATAATTCCAAACTAGTATGTACACCTATGACTACCAAATGAAAGTTAACTAAATATGATAAATCACCCAAGGAAGATGAAAGTTGGTATAGATCAATGATTGGAGGACTATTATATATGACTTCTACCAGATAGGATATCATGTATACATTGCATTTGGTAGTGAAGTTTTAGCAAGAACTGAAGGAATCACATGTTGTGGCAGTAAAGAGGATTTTTTCAGATATCTCAAAGATATAGAATATTTTGGTTTCTAGTATCCTAGGAACTCAAAATTTAACCTCACAGATTACATAGAAGAAGAATAGTTTGAATGTGTTGGTGACAGGAAAACCACATGTGGAGGAGCATTCTTTCTTTTCTCCCAGTTAGTTACTTGGTCAAGCATGAAGCATGACTGTGTGTCCTTATCAATGGTAAAAGTAGAGTACATTGCAAAATCTTCCTATTGTACTTCGATTTTATGGATGAAATAGACTTTGAAGGACATTAGTGTGAAATTTGATGACCCCATTCCAATAATATCTGATAATACTAGTGCAATAAATATTTCAAAGAATCCAGTACAACATTCAATGTAATGCTCACCAAAATATCCTAGAGAAAATAACTAAACTTACTAGCAATAGAGATAATAATTTTTTAAAAAAATCAACAAAAGCATCACATAGAGAACTATCATAACTTAAATTGTTGATTAACTTCACAAGAAGGCATAGATCATCATGAACATAATCACATCCATAACAATATATAACCCGAGTGGAAAATACATTATAAAGATATAACCATTGACTCTTTCCTAGGGTATCTTAAGGCCACTACATGCTACAACATATCATTAACACATCCATATCAATGACATTATTAACATTCATTCCATTTAAGATCCTTCTAATAATTTTCCTATCATGAGATTATGTGCTATCAAGGCATATCATCATATCCCATCAACTATCTAAGTTCATTTTTAAAGCACCAAAATCAAATGTACCTAATTTTCATCATATTCCATTATTATTGTACTACATCATGAAACTATATGCATATATCCTTGTCCTACATATGAAAATAGATTATTTCCTTAAGAAATACCATTATACATCTCATCAAGATTACTATCTGTACATATATAAAATATTATAACAACATATAATTATTTACTTCCAAATAGGATTCCATAGTACTAGAAAATACAAGGGATATATGATACTACAAGAATATACACAACCTAATCACTCAATCCCTTATTTCAACATAGGATCTCATTCATAACATAATGAACATTTCCACAACATGATCTGCATGATAGTACATATTCTTATTGCAAGATCATAGTTTTTTCATCATCCAGTCCTAATACATAAGAGTACATGGAACAAGAAAATAGTCTATTTTTTCTATTTCATATCCCAATTATTAATAATAAAAGTTACATAAATCTATATTCTTATTCCACATTTACAAGTCAACATGATACAATATTCTCTATAATACATCAAAGTCAAATCCATAGAGTAACCGCATAATGAAGGATCATTGAGTCCATACCAATCTACAACTACTCATTCATTTCCATATCCCAAGGGTTACTAACATTAAATATTAACATCTTTGAAATCATGGCATACATGATTGATAGCATATTTACTATCATCAACAAGATATACAAAACACATTGAATTCATATCACTCAATCATTTAATTCCTTTATAATGAAGAATTACATACACAATTGAATGTTCATTACAATAATCTCATCTAATATATCTCATTCTGAAATCAACCTACTACAAGTCCTATTATACATGTTCTCAAGATACTAATTGCATAGTCTTATTTACAGTTACATCCTTTTTTAGTTACATACATCATGATATCAATTCTAATTACATACCAATCTACAACTACTCATTCATTTCCATATCCCAAGGGTTACTAACATTAAATATTAACATCTTTGAAATCATGGCATACATGATCGATAGTATATTCACTATCATCAACAAGATATACAAAACACATTGAATTCATATCACTCAATCATTTAATTCCTTTATAATGAAGAATTACATACACAATTGAATGTTCATTTACAACAATCTCATCTAATATATCTCATTCTGAAATCAACCTACTACAAGTCCTATTATACATGTTCTCAAGATACTAATTGCATAGTCTTATTTACAGTTACATCCTTTTTTAGTTACATACATCATGATATCAATTCTAATTACATAAATTATGCTTCAATATCCATCCACATGAAGAGATAATATAAATCCATGTCCAAGTATGCAAGCATACAATAAAGAGAATCCTAATGGAAGAATCCATCAAACCACTTGACCATGTGGAACCAAAGCAACCACCCCCATTCTAGGAGATGACATGGGGTTCTGAATCACACTTAAGACCTAGAAGGACACCTACAAACAAGGGACTCAACATGACACAATAAGGTACACAACTTAATAGTAACCAAAGTGCACCACATGGCTAAAATAAAATCAAAGAATTCTCCTAGAGGTACAATAATAAATCAAGGCATATGGATAATATAAACATGTAGGAAAAGAGTGTCATCACATGCTAGCCTTGTGTAGAATCTATCTCAACCTTGGAGCCAAACAAGGGAGATTTGTTGACCACTCCAACTATCTTCCCAATCTAAGATCCTAAATCCAAGTCCCCGGGTCTGTCCAATTGGGGGATACAATAACATATTCTTTATCTTGATTATGTGAATCCTACTTACCCAAAACCCACTAGTTAATTATTTTAGTTATAACTTGTAATTAAGAAAATCTTCATGCGGATCCTTAGATCTAGACCCCCTCCTAGAGGTCTATTGCTCATGACCTAGGTTCTACACATGCAAGAGCCCACTCTCCCAATCATGGACTATAACCTTAGGGTCAAACATACATCTAAAAGACATCACAAAAACATCATGAAGGATCTCATATGATATAGAAACAATCATAACATTTTGAGATCAAACTGAACATAATGAAGTACACATGACCATACACGTGGGAAGAGCCTTCACTGAAACACTGGAAATAAAGTGCTAAGAATAAACATGATCTAAGGATGAAACCAAATCTATGTTAAATCCTTAGTAGTGAGGCAAAACACATCCCATTGGAGCCATAAATCAATCTTCAGCAATAAGGAATTCACCCTCTTCCTCGATCAATAAAATGCATACGAAACCACCTCAATGGTAAGGCACAAACCTAGTTACTAGAGCACAAAAGACATCATGAGAGATCAAAATACATCAAGGAAAAATCAGAAAATCTCAACACAACCCACACATGCCTTTGGAGAATGCACAAATCTTGAAAAAACCACTCACACAATCCAAACTGACATTCTCGGCACCTCTGGAGTAGTTCAATGCTCCTGTTATACCTTTTAGCACCCCTAGAATATATATTAGAATTTTTGGTATGTACTCTAGCATTATTGGTCTAAGGATTAGCATATCTAGTATATTTGTTAGCGTTATGGGTAGTTTGAGGAGCGTGTTTCATGAAAGTGCCCAAAAACAAGCAAAACTGATACAAGGGATTGAGGCACTTGCCAAGGATTGTTGGGGGGTTAGGAATGGCACATAAAATCGACCGAAGAGGCCTAAAAAGATGAAAAATCCAAGGAGGAACATAAAAATATAAAATTGCAGACTCACAGATAGAAAATAACTTGAAAAGCTTTCTCCCATAGTGCTCAAAATGACATCTTGAATGCAAATCAACAAAGGGAGACATACTATTTATATAATAACCTCAAAGATACATAATAAGAGTTATACAAGCTAAAATAAAACCTCCAACTCTTTCAAATGGCCTATGAACAAAATATGCAAGTCATGGTGACATAAAAAGACTCCGGACAAGCTACAAGAAACTCAAAACTACATGATATCAACTCTAAAAACAAAGGAGATGCAAGGCACATAATACAAAGGGGATTTTCAACCCCCATTACAAGTCAAAAACTCTGTTGGACATAATGGATAACTCAGTGGGGCGTGAAGAAATGATTAAACATTTTTCACTTAATCAAAGCTATACCGGTTAGATATGAAATAGACAAAATGCAAACCGGTTACCAAAACAATGCAGACAAGGTGTGCAGGAGAAATAGCTAAAAGGTTAATACTTCACACACATTAATATGCAACACATAACACAAGATGTATCAGGAAAACCCAAAGTGGGAAAAACCATAGTGAGAATAGTTGTTGGAGATCTTCTGCTCCAATCCAGCCTCACAATGAGAAGATCTGAATACAAATTTTAGGGCACCAACCCAAAGAGCACCAACCCCTAGTTTATGAGAACCAACTCAAAGGAGCACCAACCCCTGCATAATTTATAGGCTACAAACTAAATGAGCTACAACCCCTGCACTAAGAACCTACTTAGTGACAACAATATTAAAACTCAATTATACAAATAAGATCCTTGCTTCAAATCAAGTTTTAAAACCCTTCAAAGTTGTACACTACCGGTTTCTAACTTGCTGGTTTGTATCAGCTCAATACACACTGTAACTTTTCCTTCCTGCTAGTTCTATCTCCTCTTAATCTTCTCTCCCTATATTCTATTGAAGACAAATCACACTTGATTACCCTCTATCAAATGTTGCTTCCTTAAGGCTTTCACCTCTGCATCCTATGCTCACTCTATCAATTTCTTCTCTACATCAGTTTACCCTACTTCTCCTTACCGGTATAGTCATCACTCATAAACACTTCAAGTGTTTATCTCTTTGGCTCTTAGACAACAATTTCCCACTATCCTTCTCTCTTTAGCAACACCGATCGTGGTCTCAAGTCATCATATTTAATCTTGAGATTTCCTGCCAAGAATCAATTCAAACTTAGGGTGGTTAGGGTTTCCTTCTCTCGACCAAATCTTCATTAGATCCGATCCGATCTACCTTGGAGCAATCACTTGCATTGGAGGAATGCATGTATACACATTTTCTATCATCCAATGCATATTTGCTAAAGATAGCAATCCTGACCATGATTTTCAGTATTAAAATTTGTCAACTCATTTATGACCCAACTGTTTCCTTCTTGAGGTCCTCTTGCAATCAGCTTTCTTTTCTTAAATCCAGGCACCAAAAGCTCTGAGATCATTATTTTTCATTCATTCTTCCTCGATTCACATCAATCTATTATTGACCCATGATTTGTGGTTGTTTCATTAATGTTGACTATCTTTTCCAACAACCATGTCGATAGAAAATTCACCAGCCTCTGCATGCTTGCCACCTCAACTCCTCATGGCATAAATCAACATACATTCACTCACTGACATAATGTCAGTTTAAAATTGAACATCCAACAAACTCATATTGGCACAACCCCTTACCGGTGAGACCTTCTCCTTTTGCTAATTGGTATTGCACACTATACCGGTAACACATCTTCACTTCTGATGGTTTGCGATCTCTTTGTCACTCTGCCTCTTCATCACAAATATTATCACAAGCAAGATAGCCAACCTTTCGACTGGTTTATGCCTTACCAGTTAATACTCAAGCATGCCAGCTCACTTATGCATCTCACCTTATATCAGTGGTATCATCTATTAACACATAACTTCATATCTCCTCTTATTAGTGATGTTATTGATAGGTTCAATATCTACTTGTCTTCCACCATACTGGTTGATAAGCCTTCATGTTTATCTTCCTTATGTAAGTTTAATCTTCTTCATATCATGACATATCTCTAACGCTAGCCTGCAATACCGGTTGACATCAGTGACAACTCAATGCAAACAATCTCCCCCTTTGGCATTCATGTCAACATTGTCTATTCTGGTTTCTCTCCCCCTTTGACAGCAATGGCAAAGGGAGCCTTAGTCTAGCACCAAACATACTACCAGAGTCTAACCGAAAGCTCTCCCTTATCTTCAACCAGTAGGACACATTCACCCCCTATGTCCATGCTTCATTATCCAAGAGTCATAAGATAGTAACAATGGTTGACTCCCCCTGAATCATACATCCTCCTATGCACTTAAGTGTTGCCAGATGGTGGGACAACTCCCATCTTTTGTCTCAAGTACTCGAATGGGCCCAAAGGAAGTGTCTTGGTAAATATATCAACAATCTTCTCACCGGTTGGAACATATTCTACTATGACCTTCTTGTATACTACCTTCTCCCTCAAGAAGTTATACTTTATTACAATGTGTTTTGTTCTTGAGTGCATTACTGGATTCTTGGACATGTTGATTACACTTGAGTTATCACACCAGATTGGAATAGGTTCTGGTATCTCCAACTGTATGTCCTTCAGTGTCTGCTTCATCCATAATACCTATGAACAACATGTAGGAACTGCTATATACTCTGCCTCAGCAGTAGATAATGACACTAAATCTTGTTTCTTTATATGCCATGATACCAACCGGTCACCTAGGTAGAGTTCACCTCCACTTGTACTTTTCAGGTCATCAATACTTCCTTCTGAATCTACATTAGTATAAGCCTACAAAGAGAAGTCTCCTCTCTTTGGAACCATAGGCCATAGCTAATAGTTTCTTTTAGATACCAAAAGTTACTTCTGACTACATCTAGGCGACACTATTTAGGAGCATCTTGGAATCTTGCTACCATGCAAACAACTTGTACAATATCTAGTCTAGATGTTGTTAAGTATAACAGACTACCAATCATAGACCTATAAAGTGTTTTCTCAACTTCTGATGACTCATCTAGTTTGCTCAATTTACAACCGGTAATCATTGGAGTACTTACTGGTTTGTTGTCCTCCATTTGAAATTTCTTAACATGTCTCTAGCATACTTGGTTTGTGAGACTAAAATTCCTTTCTCCTGTCGTGAGATCTTCAAACCAAGAAAATAGGACAACTCACCCAGCATCAACATCTCAAATTTTGTCTTCATCTGATCTGTAAATTCTTTGTACATGATGTCCTTATCTCCAACAAAGATAATATCATCCACATATACAACAACTATAATCATGTGGTCTCCATTTACCTTGACATACAAGTTGTTGTCTACATTCCCTTTCTGAAATCCTTCCTCCTTTAAGTATTTGTCCAACTAGGAATACTATGCTCTGGGAGCTTGTTTCAATCCATACAAGGCTTTCTTCAACCAACATACAAAACTTGCATCATCATGTAAAATATAACCCTTTGGTTTTTCCATATACACCTCTTCTTCAAGGTTACCATTCAAAAATGTAGATTTGATGTCCATTTGGTAGACCTTGTAACCTTTATAGGCAGAGAAAGCTAAAAACATTCTTATTGCCTCTAACCTAGTAACCGATGCAAAGGTTTCTTCGAAGTCAATACCTTCCAGTTGAGCAAACTAGCCTTGATTTATGTTGGATTATCTTTCCTTCTTCATTCATCTTATTCTGGTAGACCTACTTGGTACCTATGACATTCTTGTCTTCCGGTCTGGGAACAAGTTCCCATGTTTGATTCTTCTCAATTTGTGTCAACTCTTCATCCATGGAATTTACCCATTTCTCACTTTTTCTAGCTTCATAAAATATTTTGGGTTCAAGTTCTGTCATGAGGCAAAAATTTACCTACTCACCATTTCAGGCTAGTCTTCTTCTAGTTTGCATGCCTTCATTCCTATCTTGTATGATCTATTCTTCTGGATGATTCTTCTGTACATACCGGTTGGGGATCTTATTTAGTTCATCTTCTACCATTCCATTGTCTAATTGTTCTTCATATTAAACATCTGAATCATCAATGTAAGGTGTCAGTGCAGATTTTCCTCTATGTGAGTCTTAGTCTATTCTCACATTTATACTCTCAACCACCTTTCTCAATCTCTTGTTGTAGCATCTGTAGGCTTTATTGTTGGTTGAGTATCCCAAGAATTGTTGGTTTACTCATCCATTAGCATCTCTCTTGATGAAACACTTACTTCCAAACACTCTAAAGTGCTTGAGTGACAGTTTCCTTTCATACCATAACTCATAAGGAGTCATTCTACTATTCACTCTTAACTGTACCCGATTTAATGTGTAAACTATAGTATGAACTGCTTCCTTCTAGTATATATCTGATATGTTGGCCTCATTCAACATTTTCCTAGCCATCTCCTTCACTATCTTATTTTTCCTCTCTACCACCCCATTTTGATGCATTGTCCTTGTAGCTGAATACTATCTTTAGATTCCATGTTTCTCATAGTAGTCAACAAACTCATTGGAAGAAAATTATCCACTCCAGTTTGATCTTAAGCATTTTAACTGGTACCAACTGTCATTTTCTACCATCTTCCTAAAAATCTTTAATCTCTCAAATGCTTGTGACTTATCATGCAAGAAGGTTACCCAAGTCATTCTTTAGTAATCATCTATGAGCAACATGAAAATGAAATACCTTTCACTGTCTAATGCTCTTGTCCTTGTTGGCCCACATAAGTTTGTATGTATCAACTCCAAAGGTCTTGAGGTGTTATATTCCCTTGTTTTAAAGTTGACCTTTGCTTGCTTACCTCTGACACATTAATCATAGAATGTGCTTGTTGGTTTTATGACTTGAGGTATGTTTCTCACACACTGGTTCTTGCTTATCTTAACCAGATTATCAAAGTTCACGTGGCCTAATCACTGGTGCCACAACCAGCTTCCATCAACCTATCCCATCATGCATTAGGACTCATAGCATTCCTTCATATTGTAGACATTATGATATATCATCTTTCCTTCTACCACAACCTGACCAATACTTTGTTTTCTTATCTAACAACTGATAGAGTCAAATGTAAACTTGTGCCCTTTGTCACACATCTCACTTACACTCAGTAGGTTATGCTTCAATCCTTCCATATAATACACATCATGAGCCTTGAGCTTTCCATCAATACTCAGTGTACCCCAACCTTTGATCTTTATAGAGGAGTTGTCACCAAACCGGACTAAACCACCATTCCAATCATCAATCTTGATGAAATTTTTCTTATCTTTGGTGATGTAATTTGAACAACCACTATCAGCTACCCATAGATTCCTCCTTTCAACATGTAAAGTAGTCTCCACAATGAGGCTAGACTTTGTCTTCTTCTCCTTCTCTACCCAACCCTGTTTCTCTTCTTTCTTTTCCTATTCTGTCACTTTGTGTTCTAGTTTTGTTTCTAACTTCTCATCTGCTACTATTTTCTTTTGCTTGTGCTATGTAACCAAAATTTTGACACTTATAAAATTTCACATTAGCACTATAATATGTACTCAAGGGATTCTTGTAGGACATTTTCATATTACTCCTACATTCATAACTCTTGTGACCAAACTAATTGCAATTATAAGATGTGACATTTGTACTTTTTAATGCAACAAATGAGTTTCTACTCTCAAAACTAGGGTTTAAATTCATCTTCCTACAATATGTCATTCTATGACCAAATTTATTACACCAATGATAACAACCACGGAAATTTGAAACATACTGGTTAGGTTTTCTTGAACCTACAAATGATTGCCTCACTGGGGGTCTTCCTTTCATGATGCTAACTATGGTGAATCCTTCATGATCAACACTTGCATTTCTCCTTGGATTTGAATTCTGGTACACTAAGTATGGTTTCCAGTTCATTGATTGAATATAATAGTTTGTGTGGTGGTTTCTAGCAGCATCTACATATTTCTTCTTGTTAGTATCCTTTCTTACCGTGAATGTCTTCTTCTCTTCACCTTCATTTGAAGAAGGGAATTGTATCTCCTTACCAGATGTGTGTTTGTTGTTTTAACTTTGACCTTCTTGAAAACCTAAGCAACCGGTATCTTTAGATTGCTTTTGTTTTCTCAACATCTTGTCTAGGGCTTCAGTGTTGCCTTCAGATTTGATTCTCACTTTTATTTCTTCCTGACTTTTCTCTAATTCCTTCTGGAGTTTCACTTTTTCTGCTTCCAAATTCTGATGCTACTTTTCCTTTTCACTCAGACCACTACTAGTAACTTCAAAAATACTGTTGGTCTCTTCCAATTGAAGTTTTAGATCTACAGCTGTTTTCTTAGATTCTTCAAGATATTCTTCCAACATTTCTTGTTCTTTAGCTGCAGCCTATTTCACCTTCTTCAGATCTCTTCTTGTTTTCTTCAACTCTTCCAAAACACTAATGAGATCTACTTATCCTTCTCTCTTCTTCTTCTTCTCCTTCAGGTACTAGAACCTCTTGAGCCTTAAAAAGGTTTTCTCTGACTTCATATTCACTACAATAGTAATCTGAGGCACTTTTCTCATCTGTGATATCATTTTCATGTGTGTCGTGAGATTTTGCCAAGATCAATAGCTCAATAAAATGTACAAAATAGAGACATAATATGGGACAAGAATAAACTGTATTCTCATCAATAGAAAATGATCAATAATAATGATTCAATAGTTACATACAATGTAGATGATCTTGCTTATATAGGCAAGGCTAGGGATATGTGAGCACACAAACATGACATGTGGCTCAATAAGAAACAAGGGTAGGTAGGAAATAGGTGTGGGTAGGTAGGAGAAATAATATAATAGTCCACATGAGGTGGATCACCCACTGAATGTGGAGTGTAACAACAAGAGTGGAGGGTAACAACAAGATCAACACCATAAAAGGTGGAATTTCTCCTACACACACTATCCCAATGTGGCACAAACATCCAAGTGTCTCATACCCAAACTACTATGAAATGCATTTCCTAAGTAAACTTAAGTAAGTGTAATAATATCCATGATGAATAATTATTTACACCAACACCCCCCCTTAAGTGCAACTAAGCAATGCAAGATGGGTCCCGACTATGAGGCCATGTTAGGTACCCATATACAAATGCAAATGCATGCAAACCAATTCAATGAAATCTCTCACAAAGTGGGGAAAGAGAGAAAAACCCAATGGGAAAAAACCCTCCCCCAAAAGAGAGATGAAAACATACAAGAGAACTCTCATAGAAGTATGTGAAGGACAAAACCCCATGTGAGGAAAAAGTCCCCCCCATATGAGAGAAGAAGAGAAGCTAGAAAGCCCCCCCTCAATGTGGAATCTGCACCAATGATAGAAGCTTGATGTATGAAGAAACTGCTCCATGAACGTTGAACAACATTCCTCCCATTAGGAAGAAACAAAACCAAAGGTGTATCCATGAAGTCTCCCCAATCATGAAGGGAAGATGTATGAAGAAAACTCATGATGAAAGGAATCTCTGAAAATTGCTTAAGTGTCCCCATGTCGATGCTGAAAGATACCCCCTCCAAAGGTGGTAAATTGTGCCACACTGCTGAAAAAGGAACTCCAAGATCTAGTGGAGATGGATGTAGAACATGTCCCAAAGACTCACATGTCTCCTCAAAACATAAAGAGACCTCCTCCAACTGCTGTACATAAGTATCCACAATCATGTCAACCTTGAAAGAATGATCATGTACAGAATGAACAAGAGGGTCAGAGTGTTCCCTCAAAACAATCAAAGAAGGATCACCATCATCAAAGAGAAGATGAATGTCATCAATGATGTCTCCCAAATCTGCAATGTAGGATTCCATAAATAAACCTGCAATGTCTGTCAAGTAATCATCCCATGAATCTGAAGCTGGAAGACAATGAATATCCTGCTGGACTGAATCACATGAAGGCAAAACTGTCGCACTATCCGCATCATCAGGTGTAATAGGTGATGTGATATCAATATGAGGAGATGAAATACAAGGCTCAAGAATGGGGTCACATGTGAGAATCCCCATGTTCAAGTGTCCAAAGTTCTCCTCAAAATCTGAACCATCACAAGAAGTGTGATCATAATGTGTAGAATCATCAAATGTGAAATCATCATCATCAACAAAATCTGAAAAGGAGTATAACCGAGATGCATGATCAACCACCCCAGTCGCAATGATAGCTCTAGTCTCCATGTCTCTAATGAAAACTGAGTCAGGTGTGAACTCCACAACTCTCTTAGTTGCACCATGTGTGATTTGATAGATAGAAAGGAGATTGTTTGTCAAGTGGGGTACACACAACACATCATTGAAGGAGTTATCCCCAATGTCAATAGATCCTTTCCCAATCACATCCATGTATGTATGATTGCCCATCAAAATCTGTGGCATGGTGCAAGGCTCAAATGTAGAGAACATAGACTGCAAAGATGCCATATGATGAGAAGCCCCTGAATCTAGAAGCCATCTCTCTGAATCATGACTGATAGTAGCACATAGAACTTTTCCTTTTCTTGTTCCAAAAGAGTGAGTCTTCCCACTTGTACAAGCCATGAATGCTTGCCCTTTTCCTTTTGAATGTGAGGAAGTGGAAGTTGATGAATCATCCTTCTTGTAGACTTTAGGCAAATCAATGTTATGCTTTTTGATGATATGTGTAAGCTCATCAATCTTCTTAGAATGGCAACGATGCTCCCCATGACCAATATTTTTACAATAAGCACAAGTAGGTCTCTCCCTCTTTGGTGAATTATCTCTCTTGGAAGAGGACGAATCTCCTTGTTTTGGAGAAGATGGTGCTTTGTCCTTAGGCTTTGATTGCCATTTCTTCTTGTTTGAGTTGTCCTTTCCTTGATTTCCTTGGTTCCCTTGATTTGCCACTAATGCTTGAGACTTAGAAGCCTTAAGAATGCCCATGCTTATCAACTTAGTTTGTTCCATCATCAACATTTCATTGAAAGCATCAAATCTAGGCATTTGTAGCTTGAACCCATTGTCATCCTATGGGTTTGGAAACTAGAAACAAATGCTGCATATTCTTGTGGAAGCTTGCCTATCAAGTTGAATATCAATTGAGTATCCTTTTTATCAATACCACAATCTTTGAGTTGTGCCCTCAACTCATTTGCCTTAGTGACATAATCTTTTATAGTATCAAAGTTCTTAGGATCTAACATGGTGAGATCACTATCAATTTGATATCCCCTAATCTCATCAACTTGACCATACAAGTCTTGAAACTTTTGCCAAGCATCCTTGATTAGAGTACATTTCTCAATATGAAAAATGAGATCCTTTGATACATACTTTCTTAAGGTACCAATTGCCATGATATTTTTAGTGAGCCAATCTAAGTGACCAACTAGATCAACCTTAGGATCAGCTAGAGCAACAATAGTTCCATCAATGTAATGAGTGAGTCCTTTTTCCATAAGTTTACTCCATGCATCAATTTTTCAAGTAGCATAATTATGAGGAGTTAAGAGAGGAAACTTAGAAGAACCCATAGTAGAAAAAAGGAAGGAACACAAGAGCACAAAAGCACAAGAGACACCCCCCCAAATTCACTCAATCAAAATACCCCCCCAAAGTGATGATTTTGGCACTTTATACTTAGTGCAATTACAATGAGCCACTTTTAAAACAAGGCAAAGTGGACTTATGATGCAAATTTTACAACTTCTCAAATGAGATACAAGAGACTTCAATCAATAGTGCAATGAATCTAACTGAGATTCAAGCAAATATACAAGTACCAAGAGAGCCAAAAATGGCCAAAATCTGAAAGTACAATTTCTACTTACAATGGCATCAATCTGATAGCATCATGTGAAAGTAGATGAAAAAATACGCACTTTCAAAAAAAATGGCACCTGAAAAGGAGGTCGTATGACCCCAAACGAAGCTTCTGAAGTTGCAAAAACTGGGATTACTCAGGTACAGTCACCAAAAACTGCATTTTCTGAAAAATCCATGCATCAAAATCAAAAAATTTCTTCACCACTATGGAGAGCACAAAATTCTAGCCTATTTCAAAAAAAATTGCACCCAAAAAGGAGAAAAAATGAGCAAGTTATGGCCATTTGAAGTTGAACTACAAAATAAAAAATGCAAATGAGAGGGGGGTCCAAAAATTTTCAAACCCTGTTGATGCGTGCTGATGTCAGAAAATCACTCTATTAAATTTGACGGCCGTATGACCATCACAAAAAATTCACCCCTGCTGATTGGGTGTCCATACTATACGGACTGCTGATGTGGCAGATGATTGTGCAGGTGACTATGCAGTACGGATGCTAACGTGGCAGATGACTGTGCAGGTGACTATGCAGTATGGATGCTGACATGGCACTATATGGTAGCATATGGGAATCTGACATGTGAGCCATGTGATGTCTGCATGGCGACCGTACGGATGATGCATGGCTCTATGACGTGTCATACAGAAGTCGACTGGGCTACCGTACGGAGATGACGTGTCAAGGTGTCGACCGCAGGCCAATGGCTGCCTGCCACATGGCAGACATGGGGCCGTCAGTTGTGGTGGTCACCGGTGGGAGTGAACCAGAACGGCCGGCGGGGAAGCGGTCGACGGGAGGGAGCACGACGCAACGGCGGAGCCGGTGGCGGAAGAGTCCGACATGGATCTGCGGGCGGCGGCGGGTCTCGGTCTACGATGGGCGGCAGTCTGGGCAACCGAGCGGGCCGACGAGAGATGCAGAGCGGCAGTGGCGGGTCTTCTCGGCGGTGGCGACGGGGCTTTGGTGGCTGCACGGACGATGGGTTCCTGCAGCGACGCAGGTACTACCTGCAACACAGACTGCAAGTATGGGGTACAGGGTACGGGGGTCTGCGGACCCCCAAACACAAATTTTTTTTTGATTTTTTTTTTGATGGATTTTTTTTCTTCTTTTCGAATTTTTTTTTCAATTTTTTTTGATTTTTGATTTTTGAAAAATATTTTCAGAAAATGAAATTTTTTTTTTTCGAAAAAATAATAAAAATTTTGGAAATCTATACGATTATAGCAAAACTAGCGAAAAAAAAATTTCTCACCAAAATAGGCCGACTTTATAACCAAAATTCATGGAAATGGCCTTCTGGATGCAATGGCGAGGTCAGATCTGGTCTAGGACGCCTCCAAAAGATGTTGCTCCTTAGATCTGCCTCTTCAAGACGAATCAATGAAGCCCCAATGGCTCTGATACAATGTGAGATTTTGCCAAGATCAAGAGCTCAATGAAATGTACAAAAATAGAGACATAATATGGGACAAGAATAAACTGTATTCTCATCAATAGAAAATGATCAATAATAATGATTCAATAGTTACATACAATGTAGATGAGCTTGCTTATATAGGCAAGGCTAGGGATATGTGAGCACACAAACATGGCATGTGGCTCAATAAGAAACAAGGGTAGATAGGAAATAGGTGTGGGTAGGTAGAAGAAATAATATAATAGTCCACATGAGGTGGATCACCCACTGAATGTGGAGTGTAACAACAAGAGTGGAGGGTAACAACAAGATCAACACCATAAAAGGTGGAATTTCTCCTACACACACTATCCCAATGTGGCACAAACATCCAAGTGTCTCATACCCAAACTACTATGAAATGCATTTCCTAAGTAAACTTAAGTAAGTGTAATAATATCCATGATGAATAATTATTTACACCATGTGTAAAGACTGCTTTACTTCCAGTAGCCTTTTTTACTATGTTGATAGACATTCTTTTTCCCGTCCTTACCATATGAACTGCTAGCACTAGATTGATCATCTTCAATGTTATCACCATAGGGACATTTAGCAGCAAAATGTCGAATCTTTCCACAGTTGAAACATTTCAAAGGCAGCTTGCCTTTGTATTTTCCTGAACCCATCTTGAGTCTTCTTAAAAAGTTTTCCATGATGTCATCAGAGTCTTCATTAGTTGCATCATGAGAAGATTCTTCTTTTCCTTTTCTTGATGTTTTGAATGCAACTTCTTTCTTCACAGCATCAGTATCGGTAGTCCTAATCTCATAAGCAGTTAGGGAACCATAAAACTCATCCATTGTAAATACTTTTAGATCATTTTCTTCTTCTATTGTTGAGACCTTTGTATCATACTTAGATGTAAGAGATCTAAGTACTTTCTTCACTACCACCTCATCTTTTATTTCTTCTCCAAGCCCTCTAATGGTGTTTGTTGTTTCGTAAATCCTTTGGAGATAGTCAACAATCTTCTCTTCATCTCTCATCTTCAAACCCTCAAGTTGTGCTCTCAATGTCTATAACTTGGCTTCCTTGACTTTATCATCACCTTCAAATATTTTCTACAACTTATCCCAAGTTTCTTTGGCAGAGGAGCAATGCATGACTTTAACAAACTCATTATTAGATAACCCACTAAGAATGGCATTCTTAGCTTTAGCATTGTTCTCATATTCCTTCTTAGAATCTAGATTAGTAGGGGGATTATTAGGGACTGTATACCCATTCACAACCGACATCTATACATCGAAACCTAGAAAGGACAAATAGGTTTCCATTCTTGTAATCCAAAAAGTATAGATGACACCATCAAACATAGGGGCTTTTTAGGAGGCCGATTCATTTCTTGTCATTGTGAACACTTAAGAGAATCTACCCAAGCTAGAGAACGCTTTGACAAAAAGGGTACCTAGGCTTTGATATCAATTGTTGGACACAATGGATCACTGAGAGGAGGGTGGATCAATGATTTAATCAATTTTCACTTAATCAGAGCTATACCGGTTAGATATGAAATAAAAAAAATTGGCTACCAAAACAATGTACACAAGGTGTGTATGAGAAATAACTAAAAGGTTAATACTTCACACACATGAATATGCAACACATAACACAAGATGTATGAGGAAAACCCAAAGTGGGAAAAAAATTAGTGAGAATAGGTGCTAGAGATCTTCTGCTCCAATCTATCCTCACAATGAAAAGATCTAAATACAAATTTTAGGGCACCAACCCAAGGAGTACCAACCCTTGATTTATGAGCACCAATCCCTGCACAATTTATAGGCTACAACCTATAGGAGCTACAACCTTTGTTTTAAGAACCTACTTAGTGAAAACAATATTAAAAATTAGTTATACAAATGAGATCCTAGCTGCAAGTGAAGTTTTGCAACCCTTCAAAGTTCTACACTACTGGTTTCTAACTTTCCAGTTTATATCAGCTCAATACATACTACAACTTTTCCTTCCTACTAGTTCTAGCTTTGCTTAATCTTCTCTCCCTCTATTCTGCTAAAGTCAAATCACACTTGATTACCCTCTATCAGATGTTTCTTCCTTCAGGCTTTCACCTCTCCATCCTATGCTCACTCTGTCAGTTTCTTCTTTACACTGGTTTGCCATGCTTCTCCTTACTGGTACAATCTTCACTCATAAACACTTCAAGTGTTTATCTCTTTAGCTCTCAGACAATAATTCACACTTGAGTTCTCTCTTTGGCAACACCAATCATAGTATCAAGTCACCATATTTAATCTTGAGCTTTCCTGCCAAGAATCAATTCAAACTAAGGGCAGTTAGGGTTTCCTTCTCCTGACCAAATCTTCATTAGATCTGATCCAATCTACCTTCAATCAATCACTTCCCTTGGAGGAATGCATCTGTACGTGCTTTGTATCATCAATGCATATTTTCTAAACATAGCAATCTCGACCATGATTTTCAACCTTGAAATCTGTCGACTCATTTATGACCCAACCATCTCGTTCTTGAGGTCCTCTTGCAATATAATTTCTTTTCTTCGATCCAAGTGGTAATAGCTCCTTGATCATTCTATGTCACTCATTCTTCCTTGAGCCACATCAATCTATTATTGACCCATGATTTGTGGTTGTTTCATTAATGTCAACTATTTGTTCCAACAACCATGTCGATTGAAACTTCATTGACCTCTGCATGTTTGCCACCTTAGCTCCCCATGGCATACATTGACATACATTCATCTCATCGACAAAAGGTTGGTTTTCACTTGAACATCCAACAAACTCATACCGGCACAAGCCCTTGCCAGTTAGACCTTCTCCTTTTGCTAATAGGTAGTGCACATTATACGAGTAGCATATTTTCACTTCCAATGGTTTGTGATCTTTTTGTCACTCTACCTCTTCATCACAAACATTATCAAAAGCACGACAAGGAGCCTTTCTACTAGTTTATACCTTACTGGTTAATACTCAAGCATGCCAACTCACTTCTACATATCACCTCATACTGGTGGTATCATTTGTTAACACATAACTTCATATCTCCTCTTACCGGTGATGTTATTGATAGTCTCAATACATACTTGTCTTCCACCATACAGGTTGACAATCCTTCATGTTAATCTTCCTTATGTTGGTTCAATCTTCTTCATACCAGTGACATATCTCTACCAGTAGCCTATAATACCAGTTGATATTAATAACAACTCAATGCCAACAAAATCCTCTAATTCACAAGAAAAAGGAATCATAAATATTCAAAGAGAAATGACAAGAAAACGCTCTCAACAAACAATTCCAGAACTTGAAAGTAATCAATTGCAAATCCCTTCTCCCAATTTGTTTTCCAATGTAATTTTAATCTTTTAAATTTCAAATCAAATTTTCCCAAAATAATTTCAAATAATTTCCAACAAACAATTTTCATATAGCCAAAGTGTAGACAATACTTTTCCAGAAGTCAAAATTTGAATAAAGAATAACCAACCTGCAAATGCAATCTAATCTATGGTTTAAATCGAAGAAGAGAGAAATTCACAAGCAATCCAAATCTACAACAATCTTCAATCCAAATCTTCAATCCAATTCAAAAATTCTTTGGATGATCAACCCAGCCACATTCTCTAAAAGCCAAATAAATAAATATCAAACCCAAAACTATAGAGAAATTCTAACCAATCACAAAATTTAGAGAAACAATATAATTAACCTACCACGTAGAGTTCCGAGGAAATATTATTTACCTACCATTCAAAAATAACCAATCAAACACAAGGGTAGGCAGACTTTATTTTATGTCTATTTATACTAACAATACTAATGTAATAATACAAATACAAATGAGGAAAGAATAATAAATCGAATCCCACTAAAAAATAGATATATAAAAGGCTTACAGTATGAATAGAAACTAATTAATAAATAAATATAAAAGCATATCCACAATTAATCATAAATATTAAATAATTCATAAATCGATGACTAGATAATAAAACAATAAAATAATTGATACAAATCAATTAATCATCAAACAAATAAATAAATAAATAAATTGTTAAACAATAAATCAAGTAAATACAAATAAATCAATTACATAAATTAAATTAATCTCAATCAATTAAATACAACTCTCAAAACTAAATAACTATCATTTAATAAAATAATCAAATAAATATCCAATAATCCTACTATAGGATAAATTAATTTAGACATTAATAAATCACATTATCTCTTAATTAATTAAATATAAGTCATGAACTCACATACTCAAGCAACTCGATGAAAGGAAACAGTAACACAAGACTAGCCACCAACTTATGCCACAACACAATTGACAAGGTGATCGACTAAGCCTAGAGCATGAGAGGGAAACACATTCCATCTCTGACAACTTGACATTGGCATAGGACACGTTCAAACATGTGAAACTAGGTAGAGTCGATGTTCGGTACATGCAATCCTGCAACCATGACTAAACACAATACAATACATATATGACATATATACATAATATAAACAAGCAAGTGATAGATAATCACAACATCATATTATGCCTGCAATGAGTGATTATGACATCATCCTTAATCATGAATACCCTACAAGAAAATCACATAGCATAAAATCAAATCAATCATCATGATTATAGAATAGGGTTAGCATAATAAAAATGCAATCAACATCCCATAGGAAAGATGATCCATCATGAATAGTGAACACATATAAACCATCAAATCATCATAAAGTAGACTAAGCTTGATCAATATAACCTTTTTGATTTACAAAAGACAAGATGAATTAGGGAGGGGCACTACATTCCAGAAAAAAAAAAAAGGATATATTTATCACATATCACTTTTTGAGGGAAAAAGTGAACTAGACAATAAGGTCAAACTTGAATATATGTCCACAAATGAACATATTGCAGAAATTTTCACTAAGGCATTGTACAAAGATACTTTTGAGTATCTCCAGAAGAATTTAGGGGTATTACCCCCTACTAGTTTCAACTAATGTGCATTTCAAGTGTGCATTGGTCCACTAAGCACCATGTATATCCTTTTTTGGACTGATGTTGGTGTGCTTCCTCTCAAGAAGAGCAAGAGTGTATTTCTCAAGGGGAGCTATGTCCACCTTTTTCATTAATGTCAAAGGGAGATAGAGAGTTGGTTGTGCAGAAAGATAATTTTTCATAATATTATCGTTGTTGATGGAAGTTGCCATCAATGACAAAGGTGGAGATTGTTAGCATTGAATTATGTGCTGTTATTTATGTCAAATTATTTGGTTTGAATTAAGTTAGGATATGATATAGCGAACATGATTATATGATCAAGGTACGCTGTACCGTTGAAGGTTTCCTGATTTCACCAAAAGGATTTTGGTATCTTGAAGATATTTCTATCCATTATCTTTGGGTGCGGATTGGTCCTGAGATAAAGGCCTTAGAATGAATATTAAGGTTGTACAACATACAGATGTATTTAAGGTCTATATTTGGTGATGTATGTAGCATGTTGATATATTTGATGAGGAGCGGTGTGATATGGTCCACTTCTCATTTATTACCACCATCAGAATATTTAGTGGTGACCTATTCCTAATCTTTGTCTCAACCTACATTGAGAATTATGCTTTCCGAAGACAGTATTATTAGGAGTTTGATTTGATGTCTTGGGATATGGCTTTTTGTGTTGAAGACATGTGAGATTAAATGAATCTAGTGATTGTATGAGTATAGTGTTGTGGATTACTACCAGAAGTAGTTTTGATAATGCAGACTATGGTTTTCTTGTGGTGGATTCTCTGTCTTTCTTTCTTCTTTGGCATTGATTCTTTTAGGGAAGTGATCCCATCTACAATGAGCATATTGGTCGTGGGCCTTTTAGGTAATTGAGCATACCATCAATTAGCACATTGGTAGTGAGATTCTAATGCCTGCCAAATACCCTAGAGAAATACACTAACTAACATGCAAAATAGAGATAACAATTTTTTTTAAAACATCACATAAGCTAATACAACATATGAAATCAACTACTCATATGCATTCAACACAACATACAATTACGCATCATAGACATAATACACAAATAATGATATGCAAGAGGAAATAAAACACATTATAACATCTACCTTCCCTAGGGTATCTCAATGCCACTACTTAAGCTAAACACTTAACAATTCCTAACCAATAGAATTCATTCCTAACATGATATCATATTAATTTCCATTAACCAAAAGCAACCTAAACATTTTATCCATCTAACTCTACATGCATACACATAGGATCCATTACTTAACATACATTAATTACATCTATCTATGAATACTCTAACCATCCCATTAAGTTCATTTTAAAGCACCAATACCAAATGTTCCTAAGCCCAACCATTCATTTTCTTTAACATCAAATAAACATTTCAATACCAATTACCATTTTAATAACCATAGGAATATGGACTAATTAAATCATCTAAGTACAAGGTACACATCCATATTTCAATGTCAATATTTCTAATTAAAGAATCATTTCCAAGATACATGATACATCATTTTCCTAATAAAATATGCTAGATACATGAGTACTATATCTTTTACAACAATGAGCATAGATCTCAAGTACAAATACATCAATTTTCATAGCACAATAATCTACTACAAATATCCATCCACAAGTTGAAGAGATAAGAGATCCACATCCACACAAAGAATCCAAGTAAAGCATCCACTTAAGAACATCCCAATGGAAGAAAGGTAGCAACCACCTGACCATGTGGAACCAAAGGAAACACCCTCCCATTGCTAGGAGATGACATAAGATCCCACACACACACTAGATCTAAACTGACACTTATCAAATAAAGAGGAAATAACTCCGAACTGAAACAAGGGAAAAACATACCAAACAACCAAGAAACCTCCATAGGTGACTCATCGACAAGGTGTAAGGAACTAGGATCAACATGTAGGGATAGAGTGTCATGAAATGATACCACATAGGATACACATGCAGAATCATCTCAACCTTTGAGGAAAGAGGGAGTTTGGTTTACCTGGTTACCAAATCTTCTACCTCACTTCGGTATCCGATCCATGAGATAGGCACCACAAAACACCTTTATTATCTTTCTTAGATGAGTTACTCTACCCAAACCCACCTAGTATTAGTTATTATGTTACCACTTATCAATTACAATGGGAAACCTCAAATGAGCTATCCAGACAATCTAGACCTCAACTCTCTTACTCAATAATCCTAGTTGTCCATTCTTCGTGACCTTGACAGACTCATGGATGCCCACTCCACCTACTCAAACGAGAAATCTCACAAACCAAAATTAGGCTAACCAAGATAGGACATCATAAATGCACATGAACCAATAATATACACCACATAGATCACATAAACCACACAACATCATAGAGAAAAGAATCCATAGCAAGGCATCACTCCTCTTGTGAAAATACAAGTGATCAAATAACACATCAAAATATTACTCTGGAATCCAAGAGTATTCAAAAAACATAGCAGAACCTTCGGATAGACCCCTAGAAATAGCTGAAAGTCAGAAAAACCAAACTGAATTCAGAAAAATATGGAAAAAGACTCAAAACATAGGAAAATACCAGAACAACGCTTTTACCTTATAGTTTAGTGCTTTTGACATACAAAATAGTGCATATGATTGACAAGACAGTGCTTATGCAACATAAATTAGCGCATTTACTCTCGAACAACACATTTAATGATTATGATAACACTTTTATCAGGTAAAATAGCACATATGGTAAACAAAACAATGCAAATTATCAATGATTTAGTGCATACATTATTTTAATGCAAATTCTCCAATACATAGATAGAAATAATAATCTTATGGAAGTAAAGTAAAATCACAGAAATAATATAAGGTTCCAAAAATACAATTAATAGGAACATAATCACAAGAACAAAGTAACAAGTTCAAATAGAAAATATATAAGGCTCAACCAAGGCTTTGAGAAAACAACTCCTGACATTATCGAGACATGAAAACTCATAGGAAAATAAATAGGAAGTCCAGATTTCTATCACACAATATAGAGGCTAAAAAACAAAGACCAAACCTTTAATCTTAAGCAAGAATCTGTTAGGTCCCGGAGACAACTGAGAGGGGGGAGTGAATCAGTTGTCAAATAAATTCAAACTAAAAATGACTTAACCAACCTTAATGCTTAATACCAGTAAATCAAACTTTATGTTGGTAGACAGTTTATCAGTTAATTACAATACCGATAAAGATTAATGCATGAAACAAAAAGACAATAACATCCACTACACATAACACCAATATTTGTACGTGGAAACCCTGTAAGGGGAAAAACCATGGTGGGAAACCTTACCCACAATCAGATGATACTACTGTAGATAGTATGTGTATATAAATGGGGTTTGCACATGCAGAAAGGTCAAGCACCTAGAGCTCACTGCTCAAACACAAATAGGAGTCACACTTCCTACAATTGGATGGTTAAATCCAATAATAATGTACTGCTCAAAATAGCATCTTCATATGCCGGATTCAGTACCGGTTTAGTTCTGATATTCCTTCACAAAAACCTTGCTTCACCTTAAATGATGTTTGCATGTATAGCTCTGCTTATTTTCTCATATACCTTCTTATAATTATTTTTCCTTATCACTTGTCGATCTTACAAATAAGATCTTACATATATACCATAACCTAAGACCAATTTTAGTAGGTCGGCTCTAAAAGATATTACAATAAAATCAATTTACAAGTAAATCAATAACCGATGCAATATCTGATTCAATATGTCACCTTAATGCATTTACAATAACAACAAAATCATCTCCAAAGTGTTTCGTGCTGATTTGGAATAGATAAGCCTGCCAGTGCTTAATCTGGACCTATTTGCCGGTAATAGCAAATATGCAAACACAAATATACCAATGAACATATCTCCAGGACAAAGTGTCTAAATGATGTCTTCGACATAACCAAATGTTTTCCATGTCATTCCAAGTGCCAGTGAACAATATATTATGTTGGTGTACCAGATACTGGTGACTATGCATAATGTCACTTGCTTGTCAGTGAATATAACCATTTCTCCAAAGTGCCATCATTGATAAGTGTTGATAGGTGTTGACATCAATGAAAAAACCATACCAAAATACCAACAATCTCCCCCTTTGGCATTGATGGCAATGCAAGATGGAAAAACCATCAAAGTGCCAAAACAGAAATGCCAAAAACCAATAAACCAATAATAATAGGAATCAAAATTCAGATACAGAGAGTAATCAGTCTCTCTCAAAGTAACAGTCTCTCCTTATGTTTTTCATATCAATCTCTCCCCCCTTGACATCAAATGCCAAAGCCAATACAAAAGCCAGGTTCAAATACAAAAATACCAACCAATTCAGTATGCCAACTACTCCTCCTGAGAAGTAGCTCTCCTCATCAAAACCAGAATAAAAGATTTATTTGTTAGTTCTGTCGGTTGATGACAAACATCAACTGTCCAAGCCTCTACCGATGGGGGTATGACCTGAAGCTGATCTCTGAGATATTCAAAAGTCTCCTTAGGCAAAGGCTTAGTGAAAATATCTGCAATCTGCTCTTTAGTATTCACATAAACCAGTTTTACTTCTTTTGCTTCAGCATTCTCTCTCAGAAAGTTCAATTTGATAGAAACATGTTTAGTTTTAGAGTGTATTACCGGATTCTTGGATATATGAATTGATGCAGTGTTATCACAATAGATAGTTATAGGTTCCTTGCATTTTATATTTATGTCCTTCAACATTTGCTTAAGCCATAATACTTGTGTACAGTTAGTTGTTGTTGCAACATATTCTGATTTTGTTGTTGATAAAGATGTACAACTTTGTTTCTTACTCAAACAAGAAATTAATCTGTTTCCAAGGAAAAATTCTCTGTCGGTGGTGTTTTTTCTATCATCCACATCTTCTGCCCAATTTCCATCTGTGTATGCACATAATTCAAAATTTTCATCTCTAGGATACCATAAAACAAGATTTGTAGTGCCTTGTAAGTACCGAAAAATCCTTTTTACTATTGATTCATGATTTTCTCTAGGATTACTCTGAAATATTGAAACAATACATACTACATTCATAATATCAAGTCTTGTTTGTGTCAAATACAGTAGGCCTCCTATCATAGACTTGTACCTAATTGAATTAACATGTGTAGATTCATCCCTTAGTGATAATTTGTCATTTGTAGTCATAGGTGTGCTTACCGGTTTAGAGTTCTCCATCCCAAATTTCTTTAGTAACTCCTTTAGGTACTTGGATTGACTCAAGAATATACCTTTATCAGTCTATGAAATATGCAATCCTAAAAAGAATTTTATCTCTCCAATCATAAACATTTCAAATTCATGCTGCATTTCAATAGGAAAGTATTTACATAATACATCTTCTCCTCCAAAGATTATATCATCAAAAAAAACTTCTATAACCAAGATGCCATCATTAGTCACTTTATAGTATAAGTTGTTGTCAGCATTACCTTTAGAAAAACCAATCTTCAAAGGATATTTATCCAATCTAGCATACCAAGCTCTTGGAGCTTTCTTCAACCCATACAAAGCTTTCCTTAGCCTGCAAACCATATCTTTGTTATCTGTCAAAGAAAATCCATCAGGTTGCTCAATGTAAACTTCTTCTTCAAGATCTCCATATAGAAATGCACATTTAATATCCATTTGATATACTTTGTAGTTCTTGTGTGCTGGAAAAGCCAAGAATAATCTGACAGGCTCAATTCTAGCTACCAGTGCAAGGGTTTCATTATAATCAATTCCTTCTTTTTGAGAATATCCCTTACACACTAGTCTTGCTTTATTTCTGATTACCTTCCCATCTTCATTAAGTTTGTTTCTGAATACCCATTTTGTTCCAATCATATTTTTGCCTTTAGGCCATGGAACTAACGTCGATGTGTTATTCTTCTCAATTTGTTCTAGTTCCTCTTCCATAGCTTTAATCCAGTGTTTATCTTCACATGCCTCATTAATTGATGATGGTTCAATTTGAGAAATAAGACATACCTCTTCATTTTCCAGTCTTCCTCTTGTCATAACTCCTTGATACTTGTTTCCAATTATCTGATTTTTAGAGTGATTCAATCTTACATACCGGGGTGTCTTCGTTTGTTATTGTTCCTCAGTTACAGTGGAATTTTCAAATGATACCAGGGTAACTGGATCTTCATTTTGTAATGGTGGATTCAATGTAGGTTCATTTGTTAGTATCTCTGATGCTGGTTCAAAGTTTATATACATTGAAGTTCCTCTAAATTGTTCATCAATCTTCACATTTGTACTTTAAACAATTTTCTGCAATCTCTTGATAAAACATCTATATGCTTTCCTCTTAGATGAATAAGCAAGAAATATTCCTTCATCACTTCTAGGATCAAATTTGCCAATATACTCATCTCTTTTAATATAGCATTTACTTCCAAATATTCTAAAATATTTAAGAGTGGGAGTAATACCAAACCATAGTTCATGAGGGGTCTTACCGGTTTCACCTTTGATGTGAACTTTGTTGAATGTATAGACCGCTATGCTTACTGCCTCTCTCCAATATACATGTGGTAGATTTTCTTCAGATAACATACTTCTAGTTGCATCCAAGATAGTTCTATTTTTCCTTTCTACAACTTCATTCTATTGTGGTGTCCGAGGTTCTGATAACTATCTTCTGATTCCATTCACTTCATAGAATGTATTAAATTCCTTAGATTCTAATTCATCTCCTTTATTTGATCTTAGACATTTGATTTTCTTATCGGTTTCATTTTCTACCATTGCTTTGAATAGTTTGAACTTCCCAAGTGCTTCTGATTTTTCTTTGAGAAAAGTAACCCAACACATTCTAGAATAGTCATCAATGATTAGCATGAAATATCTGTCACCTTGTAAGATTTTAGTTCTAGCCGGGCCACATAAATTAGTGTGAATTAAGTCAAGAGAATTATTGAATTTTTTTGGAATACTTTTAAAAGATGCTCTACCTTGTTTTCCAAATTGACATTCCTTACATACCGGATTGTGATGTTTAACAAACTTAGGTAAGTCTCTAACTGGCTTAGTAGTACTAATTTTTACCATGCAATCAAAAGTTACATGAAAGAGTCTCTTATGCCGTACCCAACTTTCATCAATGTGTGCAATCAAGCATGTCGTTTCACTATTATTTAAATGAAAGATGTTTCCTCTAGTTTGATTACCGATTGCAATTTCCAAACCAGTTATGTTCATAATTTTGCATTTTCCATTCTTGAATTGTAACTGAAATCTTTCTCAACTAATTGACCAACACTCAAAATATTATGCTTTAAACTTTCTACATAGTAAACATTATCAGTATTATGCTTTCCATCAAGAGATATAGTACCTTTTCCTTTGATCAAACAAGCTTTATCATCTCCAAATCTTACCAAACCTCCATTATATTCCTGAAAGTTCAAGAATTTACCTTTATCACTAGTCATATGATGTGAACATCCTGAATGAATGATCCATTCATCCTTAACTTCAACTTTAGCTACCAGAGCCTACTCTACTGTTATAGCAACAAAAGCCCATCCATTGTCTGTCGGATCTTCATCAAAATCATCAGTGACTCCTTCATCAGCAAGATAACAAGATTTATCTTTATTCTTCTTAAATTTTTATCTCTGATATCCATGGTTGGGCTTGTATGCTCTTCTCTCTTCTTCTCTTATTCATGGTTGATCTTCTGTTATAGCAACAAAAACCCATCCATTGTCTGTCGGATCTTCATCAAAATCATCAGTGACTCCTTCATCAGCAAGATAACAAGATTTATCTTTATTCTTCTTAAATTTTTATCTCTGATATCCATGGTTGGGCTTGTATGCTCTTCTCTCTTCTTCTCTTATTCTAGCATGTCTGTCAGGGCATCTTGAAGCCATATGACCAATCTTATTATAGTTAAAACATTTAAAGGGTGCTTTACCTTCATACTTTTCCAACTGGATCTTTAGGCATTTTCCTTGCAAATAGTGCTTCAAGTTCTTCAAGTTCTTCATTTTCTCTCCTTCTTTCCTCAAGTTCTCTTGCATAAAAGGCTTTCCAATCAGATTTTTCAAAAGATGGTGCAGATGATGTTGATGCTTTAAAGGCTAAATCTATCTTTATAGTAGCAACTGGACCAAATTCCTCAATTTCAAAAGCTGAAAGTTTTCCAATCAATGTATCCCTAGTTACTGATGTATTAGGCATTGTTCTCAGCTCATTTATAGTAGTAAATTTCATTTTATATGTCGATGGCAATCCTCTTAAAACTTTTGAAACAATTTCATCTTCACTTAAGGTTCCTCCACAACATTTAATACCTAAAACAATTTCATTTACTCTTTCCATAAAAGTAGAAATCCTTTCATCTTCTTCCATTTTCAGATTTTCATACCTGACCCAGAAGCTTTCAAGTTTGCAATTTTGACTATGGAATCTCCTTCATTCAATCCTTCCAAATGATCCCAAATAGCTTTAGTAGTTGATCTATCTAATAATCCCATGATTTGCTGATCTGATAATGTGCTAAAAATGCTTCTCTTGCCTTGCAAACATTTTCCTCATCTTTAGCCAAGTTAGGTGGATTAGGTTGACTTTGAGTAGGATCAATGTAGCCATTCTTTGTAACATCCCAGATGTCCTTTCCAATGCAATTTAGATGTGTCTCCATTCTGATCTTCCATATGCCATAGTTGGTTGCATCAAGTTTAGGACTGTCCTTCCTGAAATAGTTAGTAGACATTGGATCTCCTCAAGGTGTTAAACTTCTGCAAAAAGAGGACTTTTCTCTGATACCAATTTTTAGGTCCCAGAGACAAATGAGAGAGGGGGGGGTAGTGAATTAGTTGTCAAATAAATTAAAACCAAATTTGAGTTAACCAACCTTAATGCTTAATACCGGTAAATTAGACTTTATGCTGGTAGATAGTTTATTAGTTAATTATAGTATCGGAAAAGATTAATGCATGAAATAGAAAGACAATAACATACACTACACATAACACCAATATTTGTACGTGGAAACCCTGTAAGTGGAAAAACCACGGTGGGAAACCTTACCCACAATCAGATGATACTACTGCAGATAGTATGTGTATACAAATGGGGTCTGCATATGCTAAAAGGCCAAGCGCCTAGAACTCATTGCCCAAACACAAATAGGAGTCACACTGACTACAATTGGATGGTTAAACCTAATAATAATGTACTTCACAAAATAGCATCTCCATATGCTAGATTCAGTACCAGTTGAGTTCTTATATGCCTTCACAAAAACCTTGCTTCACCTTAAATGATGTCTGCATGTATAGCTCTGCTTATTCTCACATATACCTTCTTATAATTCTTTTTCCTTATCGCCTGTCGATCTTAGAAAAAGGATCTTACACATATACCATAACCTAAGGCCAATTTTAGTAGGTCAGCTCTAAAAGATATTACAATAAAATCAATTTACAAGTAAATCAATAACCGATGCAATATCTGATTCAACATGTTGGCTTAATGCATTTACAATAACAATAAAATCATCTCCAAAGTGTGTCGTGCTGATCTGGAATAGATAACCCTACTGGTGCTTAATCTGGACCTATTTGCCAGTAACAACAAATATGCAAACATGAATATACCAATGAACATATCTCCAAGACAAAGTGTCCAAACGATGTCTTCGACATAACTAGATCTTTTCCATGTCATTCTAAGTGTCAGTGAACAATATATCCTACCGGTGTACTAGATACCGGTGAATATGCATGAGGAAGAAGGTTGAAATCCAAACAAGCCCAAGAAATCCAACTCCAACAAGCAATCAAAATCCAGCTCCAGAAAGTGCATCCGAGAAGCCAACCAACCCTCGTGAAATCACAGGAAAGCAATTAAATAGAAATTCAAACCAAAATTATAGAATATGTTAGCCAATAAAAATAATAGATAAAACATTATTCCTTACCAACTCATATCAAAATCCAAGGTAAAAATAAATAAAGTAATCGTTAATTTACTTACCAAATAATTCAACCAATCACACGAAAGGGTAGGTAAAATAATATATAAATAGCCCAAGAGGTAAATAATAAATCAATCATTAAATAATACTCATGGGTACAATTAACTATTAAGCCCAATAAATAAATATAATAAACCAAGGGCTATAAATAAATTAAAGCCACAATAAAATATAATCAAAGGCTATTTAATTAATTAAATATCAAATTCTTTGTAGTGTCATAAAATTGTGACCCTGACAATTTTTGATACCATTAGGGTCCTCTAGCTTGACCATAGACCAGAGGCTGCTCAACCCTTGAAATCTGATTCTCCCTTAGCCTCCGCACCACCTTCTCTACACTCTACCCTAGAGAAATGGGTAGGACAAGGGCATGGTGCCCTTTTCCAACCACGACAGGGGCATGGCACCCCTGTCCCTACCCTATTTTGGGGCAGGGCCTTTCCTAAAGCATGCATTATAGATTGTGTAGTGAGCGAGAAACTTCCCCAATATCGACCTGTGACAAAAATTAGTTTCATTAACCCTAATTCAGAAGTATTTAAGTTGAATTTGTCCTCTCATTTGCATAAGTTGGATGAGTGGGAAATTTACATGAGATCAAGCATTCAAGAATTCTTTTCCAGCATTAAGCATTCTGAAGTCTCCCTTCAAGGCTAGGTGTTGCATTCAACTCAAGGATTCAACCATTGAAGAGGAGATTGATTCCAACATTCAATTCCATATAAGAATTTCTATCAACATTGCTATCACAACCTAGCTTGAGGTGATTTACAGTCCAGTCTTTCACTTACATCTACTTGCAAGAACTTTCTTTCATTACTTGGTTAATTCCAAAACTAGGGTTTGACCTAAAGGAAAACCCCCAATCCCAACCCATTTTCCTCTCTTTTCTGTGTGTAGGTTGTAGGTGCATAGTTGTACTTTTAGTTTTGGGTTCCATTTGCAGAGGCAGAAAAACCCTTTTCATTTCATGTACTTTTCAGAGGACCGTGTACATTACCGCCACGATCCAAACAACTTTTCCTCAAATTTGCAGGGCGACTTCATCTTGACATATTACTACTAGATGCACATGCACAACTTCTTCCCATGCTTTGATCTCAAGTTATAATAAGTTCTTTGTCACTTTTTCACTACATAATTTAATCAATTCCTTTCCATTTCAAATAGGAAGATGGGGATTAGCTTATCATTCCCATTTCACTCAGAATTATATCTTCTTCTTTTAAGGTTGAATTTGGTGAATTCTCCTCTCCTCTTCTAATGTAATTGGGTCAAAAGTGTTTGAAGGGAAATTCGTAGTGAAACTCCCATATCTTCCTAGAGGGAAAGGGTAGTTTCCCTCTTGATCTCTCATTCACACATGTTTCACCCACCAATACACATTGGCCACATTAAATTTTGGTGAACCCAACGTCAAGCATTCCTTCCTTTCAACAAAATTGCATATTTTTCATTTGCAAGTCCAAATTTTCTTCAAACTTAGTGGTTAAATCATTAAAAACCCTAGTTTTTAAAATTAAAATTGAACTTGTGATTTGTAAAAATTGCTTGTGGTTATCTTAGATTTGAAAATTATTTTGTTTATCAAATTCAATTTCCTCACTGTCTTGTTCAATTTGCAAATCAAATTTACAAAATTAAGAGGTTACTTGTTAAAACCCTAATTTTCAAAAATCATCTTCAACCCGTGCAAAAATTGGATTTCCATTTAATATTCAGATTTTTGATTGTTCTCAGACTTTATTTCATTCCTACAATTCAAATTTTCAATTTCCCTCCTTTTTCCAAAAATTCAAATTTCAAAATTAAATGGTTAGGTCATAAAACCCTAATTTTCAAATTTAATTGAATTTTGTACAAATTTCCCTCAATTTCATTAAAATTTAGATTTCTAAACATTTTCCAAGGTGTCCCTATTCATTAGGTTTGACCTTTTCCAAATTGCAGTTCAATTCCTCTTTTTTCAAAACCCTAATAGGGTCCTATTTTTACATTTGAACCTTCATTTCGTCCATCTAGAGGTTGTAAAATTCTTCAATTTTGGGGGGTTAGCTTTGAAATCATTGTAATATTCATCCACAAAAATTTTGAAAAAAGTTTGCCGGACCATGTGCGTTCCCGCCACGGTCCTTGACTTTTTTCCTGAAATTTTGGGAGACTATTATGACTGTATTTAATAGCCTAAATCCAGAAGATTGGCTGATTTTGTCAAATTTCGATCCCTCTAGAAGTGGAAATACCTCCAAAATTCAACATTTCAAATTTCAAGAAAATTTTTAAATTGAAGAGGCCAATTATAGTCTACCCTGATTTTAAAAATTCTTATTTAAAAATGAAATGGTATTCCCTTGGCCCTAATTTTTAAAAATTCCAATTTCCTTTCATTTTTGGAAATTGGGTCATTCTCTTCTTCCAACAAAGTTGAAACTGTTTAATCAATATTTTCTTAAATTTTGCATTAATCAATCTTGTAAGATTTGTTCCAAAATTCAAAATTCAAATTTTCCCTCTAGTGCATGAGTTTTACCACTATTAGTCCTACCTATCCTATCCCTATTAGATGAAGCATTAAAATTAAGGCCTCCAAAGGTTTAATTACTGAGGAGAGGGAGCCTAATTTGGATGACTTCTTTAATGAGGATCATGCTAATTCTTCCCATCTTAATCATGTGCCTGTTCACCCCATTGATGAATCCCACGATAAAGAATAATCTTTAACTAGGGTCTCTATCGATCAAGTTTCCACATTGGACAATCAATTTGATAATTATCAACAATGGATGTCCCAAGAATACCCTAATAGTTAATCTCTTCCATTAATTGAAGGTCTTGAAAACATGATTCAAAGTGATAAGAATGGAATTGATATATTATGTGGCATTGCACATATTGCTGATTCTAATGTCATGCCTATCGAGAGTTGTGTTGAAACCCTAGGTTATTCAAAACCTTCAACACAAGTCAATCCTTCTATTCCTTTGACTACTCTTATGACTATTATTCCTACTTTTACCTCCAACATCATGGCTACTTCAACTCAAAATGTCATCCCTACAAAAATTAGTCATGGGAGCAATCCCTCTTCTTCATTTAATCCTCCATCTTTACCTATGTCTTCCATAGGTATTCCTATTATTCCTCAAGAAATCTGTTGGGACTCATTAAAATTGAGTCAAGTTTTGAGGCCCAATTCAATTTTTTGCTTTGCATTTCCAAATGAGTCAGTTTGAATGGCCTAGTTAGAGAGAGGGCAAAATGGAGCCAGTTGATTTTCAGCGGGTAAGGTTTGAGAAACATGTCCTACACCTTTCATTTTGGCCTATTAATTGATGTGCAACTTTCAAAATTCAATTTGGATAAGTTTATCAGGTACCCATTTCGAGGGGTGGGTTGAAAGTGCATTTTAGGCACAAATGCAGATTTTATTGAGTAGCCTACTTTGGGTGTTTATATATTTTTCCCTATTGATCATAATGAATAATTTAAAAATAGATTCAATTCTATGCATAAATGTGAGTTATCTTGCAAAATTTCAAGTCCTCATGAATCCATTTGCTTAGTTTTCAAAGCTCAATTTGTTCGCAGTTTGTGTGTTTTGGCAAGTCCTTGTTTTTGCACAAGTGTAAAAGTTGCCTTGGTGAATGTCATGTTAGAATGTTTGTTCCGGGCTATTTTTGGTATAAATGATGAGTCATGTTTCAAATTTCAAGCCTGTACCAATCCGTTTGATCAGTTTTCAAAAGGGTCTATTGATCCATCTTTTTCAATTATCCGTACTTTTGTTGCCACATCAGTTAAAGTAGCCATTTTCATGAGCGTACCATTTGTACCTAGTTAGAATTTTGGTCGAACTAAGAATCCAAAGATTTAATATGTAGTTCAAGGTACCTATGTTTCAAATTTGAGGGTCTACGGAGGTCATTTGATATTTTTGAGAAAGACATCATGTGTTGACAGAACATTGACTTCATCAGGTCCGCAGTGTCGACAAAGCCAGTTGGGCATTTTCAGAAATTAATATCTCTTCACTCGGGACTTGTTTTGAAAAACTGTTTGGTAGAGTTCATACTTGTATATCATAGTACACGCCTGTCAGATGGAAAGGTCCAAAAAGGTGTTTTGACCAGTTTGAAAATTACGCCTTTGCGATTAAATGGGAAAATGTGGCGCAAATGCCTGAAAGTTGCAAAACTCAGTCTGATGATCCGAAAATGGTGCTGATCGATTCTAGAGGTAAGTTTAAGATTCCTGAGGTATTTTAGAGGCCAGTTGTATGAAAACGAAAATTTTTTTAGTCGGACCCACTTTGGGGCCGGACCTGGCTTATGCTCGCGGATTAATTTTATTAGCGATTTTGTTCACTGAGAGATTTTCAGAATTTTTAAATATGGATTGTAATCACGAGACATGTCATAAGAAATTTTTGAATAAATGTGTAATTAACTAATCCGGCCATGCCCCTCCATTCACATTTCTCCTCCAGTATGAATTCAACAGGAACAACAATGAAAGTAAGCTGGATTAGTGTAGATAATAGGACACAATATTTTCAATTATGGAATGATCAAACATATTGAATCCACAAAAGGAAATTAGAAGGCATAGCCATTGTTTTTTGGCAAATTATTTGGTAGCTTAAAGAAAATTCCATGACTTCTTTAGCAGCCTCTCCACATGAAACATTGCCAGGCATAAACTCCAAGGTAAATTGCATTAGCAACAAATGCTATTGGAAAGTTAATGGCAAGCCTCCTCCCTCCTCTGTGTGGTTGAAAGGTAAATAGGAAAGTATCAGAAGATTTAAAGCAAATGCAACAACAAAATGGAAACCCTTCAACCAATGAAATGTGGCAGTTGTTTTCCCCCTCCCACGTTGGACACACAGTGAAATTTGCAATGCAATTAGCTCTCCCCTGTGTAGAATGGTGGGTGTTTGGAGAGAAGCATTGAAACAAGTGGCAAAGGCATCATGGTTGCTTTGAAACCAAGTGATTTCCCTGCTGTGCGTAGTGATTCTTCCCTCCCCTGCATTGGAAACAAAGGGAAAAGTTCAGCAATTAAAAGCACTTCCAAGTAATTGCAATGTAGAAGGTGCATAAGCCAAACTCCAATGATTTTGCCAACATCGCCTCCTGCTACTTGGTGTTTGGGAGGCAATGTTAAAACATTTGAAGTTCTTTCTTTTTTAAAAACAAAATCAATTTGGCAGTCAAAGCCAATTCCCTTCCTTCACAGGCAACATGGTGGTTGAACAATCTTTTGAAGTAACAAAGAAAATGCCATTTGCTGGTGTAAAGCAATGTTTTCCTTGGCACAGGATGTGGTGAAGAGACACAAAAGTTTCAAACAAATTTCAGTTTGCAGGTGTAATGCCTTGCCTGTGTGGTGTTTGATAGAGAATTAAGAAACCCTCTAGCAATGCCATTAGCAAGCATAATGCCAAGAACTCCTCCTGTGTGGCGTGAATGGTTCTTGGGAAGCTTAGATAATTTCAAACAATGCAAATTCTTCAAATAAATACCTTTGACAGCCATGAAAAACCTAGGAAAAGCTTAGAAAATGTGTTGCCAGGCAAAATGAATTATCCCACATTGGCTGGGCGATGCACATTTTTGGTATTTAAAAGGAATACTCCACACTAGTAATATGTCAAAGCCTCAAGGCTTTTGACACAAGGTGCTATGGGCACCCAAGGCGGACCCGACACACATGGGTGCGGATCCCAAGGCAATTGAGGAGGTTGACTGACTGGCGACAAGTGGACCCCACGCGGGCATGAATCCCAAGGCAGATGAGTTTTGCAAAGAAAGGGTGGCTTAACTAGTGAGAAAGTTCGGAGAAGATCGACGGTGGGCACGATTTCGTTGGGTGGAGATGCTCACCAGTTAAGGGCTGTGAAATGGCAAAAAACCCAGGCTCAACGAAATGAGTTAAAGATCGCGCATCTTGGAGATGATCCGACGGTCTGTGTTGATTCGCAAGCCGAAGTTGCTCACTCGTTACCCTTCATGAAATGGTGAAAGGTGATGTGTCAAGTTCAGGTGGAGATCCAACTCGCGGGTCTTGCTGATGTGGCATTGAGGTGTTAATGATGTGGTCGACAAGCAAGCAGACAAGTGGCAGTGATGTGGCATACACATGGTGGTGATGAGGTGTCATCCCAGGTAGCACCTAGTGGACCCCATCGACCAATCAGAGGTTCCCATGTGGCAGGGCGTTAGGGCATAATCAGACCAAAAATCAAAGTTAAAATCAAGTTTAATATATAGTTTCAACTATAGTAAAAATTCAAAAATTTAAATGACAGAGCCACATGAAGAATTAATTCACCTAGAGGTCTATTTTTGGCCAAAATATGAAGTATTATATATCACCGGAAACATCTCAAGATGAGGAATGTGGTTATGTAGTTAATTTTAATAGATATGGTATATTTCAAGAGTAGTTTCCATGGGAATGAAGAAGATATTTTTGCAATTAGGGACAAAGGAGACACTTGGCAATTTCGGTTGCGGACCTAATCTTTTCCCTCTTCCTTCTTATTCCAATTTTATTCTCATTGTAAGGGTTCCATAAATTTGGGGAGTGGCTCCATATTCTCATGGTTTCCATTTTTGAGTTCTCTTCAATATTGTATAGGGCAGGATTGTTCTTTTGAGTAATAGAGTACTTTCTTATTGTAGATGTTTTGTTGCAGGTTCTTGTGTATGTAAGGCATGCACAAATTCACATAGAATTTGTCTCTGAATGTATATATCTTTGTTATAAATTGAAGCCTCAAGGAGGTTGAAGTTTGTCAATTTCAAGGAGATTGTTGTGGTTGTTTGTAGGCATTCTTCAAGGAAGAATTTAAATTTTGTAATAGATCATAGATAATGGGATATATATGTTTTAGATCTGATGATTTTGTGAGTGAGTTGAGTAATGCATTTTTGTAAGGCATTAATGCAGGGATATTTAATGATGAAGGTGGATTTGCAGTACATGCTTTCAGTTACAGTTTGGTATATGACTCTTTTGCCCTTGGATAAGGCACTTGTCTTACAAGTTTGGGGACGTGTTTAGGTCAAACATATTAAAAGATAAATCTATTTCCCTTTATGTTTAGGGGTTAATGTTCTATCCTTCCAAATCTCTATTTCACTTATTATTTGTATAAGATCCAGCCCATTTATACGTGTTACCTAATTTGGCGAGCTTGTGGAATGGTGTATCTGCATATTGTTGATGCAGTCATATGTTTGTGATTTATGTATTTAATGCATCAAAAGGGTGTCCCCCCTAGGTCTAGCAGAACTTGAAGTGCAAGAGGATCAATTAGGGTCCTATGTTATGTTGTCCAAGCCTTGATGTGTTTCATAGACTGAAATTAGCCATTTGATAGAAGGATTGCAGGTGTACTTGGGTTTATCACTTTTGGTGAAGAACACAATCAATATGAAACAAGGGGGCAGATTCCTTTAACAACATTGTTCCTCCTTTAAGTGTCCCTTTTCCTACCCAATAATCACCTATACCTACTTATCATAATGTCCCACCACCTTATTCTCAATCCATGCCTTCTTTAAATAAAATCACACCACCTTCTCAATCAACTATTTCTAACATCCATTCTTCTACTGAAGCGACAATTAACAATCTTGTTCAAACTGTGTCTTCCTTACAACAATAAATTTCTTCTATGAGTCAATCCAAGTTTAGTCTGCCCAACTTTGATGTTGTGAGCCCACTTTCTCTTGATATCATTAAAATTGTGCCACCTAAACATGTTGAGATACCTCAATTAGAACTCTATAATGGAAAAGGTGATCCTCTTATGCATGTCAAAACATTTCAAACCTTGTGTACCAATTTTTTTTATGATCAAAGATTGCTTGCAAAAGTGTTTACAAGAACACTAATAGATAAGGCTTTACAATGGTATCCCTTTTCGTGGTGAGCTTTATACATAGTTGTGAAGGTTAAGGATATCCCTTTCTGTGGTGCCCTTATTGATCCTTATTGCATGGTTAATGTCATAACTGAAGAGTATCTTTTAACTTTACGATTGCATAAACCAATATATGATGCTTCTAATGTGGTTGTGAAGATATTTGATGGATTCTCTTGTCCTACCATTGACTCTATCACCCTTCCTATTGAAGTTCATACTAAATCCATGGATATTGACATTGTTATCATGCCCTCTTCTGATCAATTCCATGTGAAGATGGGCTATCCTTGTCTATCTTCCATGAAGGCTATTTCTTCTCCAATCCACAAGTGTCTGAAATTTCCTCATAATGGAGAAATCATAACTATGAACCATAGCTTATTTTCTCCATCTGAAAGAAGCCCTAGTGTTCCTATTGATTTCTTTTGGCCTAAACAATTTTAATCTCTTCCATCAAGGAGTGATGCTCTTTTTCAATATTAGCAAAAATGGAAGAAATATATGATCTTATCCTTAAGTCAACCTAGATCCCCCACACTTGACATTCCTATTATTCTCCAAGATGATGTTCTTCACCTCAAGGATAGAACTAATCTCCCTCCTAAGGAAGATCGTCAACCTATTCCTATGGATATGACCATACCTTCTCGTAATAAGAACAACAATATTCCTCCTAAGGTTATACCTATACCTCCTCCTCCTGATGGGCCTAGTCTTCTTCCTACATAAACCATTCCTCCTTTCTATGGTGCAGTTCCACCTCCTTCCTCTTATTGAGAGAAAAGGCCTACTTCTCCTCTTGTTCAACAAAAAAGACCTCAACCTAAAACTTCAACTATTAAGGAGAGAAACATTCCTACTTTTTCAAGTGTTCCTCCTCCTTCTCAACCTTCCACTAAGACTCGACATAATCATTGTGCGAGAGAATGCCAATGAAGATGTTGTATTTGATCTCATGAAGCTATCCCTCAAAATACTCAATCTCCTCAGACTTCGATAGTTGACATGATTCCCTTTTCTCCCAAGAAAGATGTTCAACCTACATCTCCAAATCATAAGTTGCACAAAATATGTGATGGTTTTAATCCTATTAGTGTTCTTTCTCTAAACTTTGATGAAGAAATGGGTGAAAATGTTATTCATGATGACAATACAACTCCTAATCCTTCTGATAGTGAGTATGAGTATGTTGATGTGGACAAGTATTTATCAATTGAATTTTCACAAATCATAATCGTAGCTTCTAGAATCGAACAAAGTCACTTACAACATGAGCATAGTCCTTGTTTGGATCTTGTGATAGCTCCATCTGCTATGCTCGATGTCATTCATCTAACACGTTTCTCACCTTCTTTAAATAGTCATCAACAAGATCGAGACATGGATGTCATGCTAGACTAGCAATATTAGCAGTTTATATCATCTCTCTCTCTCTTCTTGCTCTTTTGTGACCATCCTTCTATGTGTATCCCTGTTCTTCTATTATTACCTAAATGTATACTTGGGGACGATGCAAAGCATTGAGATATTTTCTTGGTCTCTTTCATATTGACTCATAAGACATCCTCTCATCTCTTTCTTCTAAGGTAGTATCCTTCTTTGGGGAATGAAGATTATTATATGCACATATACATATATGATATACATGAGTTATCATACAAGATATTGACCCAGAGGAAAGTGAAACTACCTCATACCTCATGTTTTCTGTTCATTATCCTTGGGTTTATTTCTCAAATGGGAGCTAAACCTTTGCGATAATGTGCTTCCTTTCTTCTCTCTCTTTTGGGTGTATTCTACATTAAAGCAATTTCTCCCGATATGGCGCATGCTATCACTTTAACATGGGGGCATACACTCTGCTCATGTTTTCCTTTTTGATACTTAATATTACTTGGTGAACTTTATTTTGTTTTTTAATCTTTGGTATCCTTGCTTTCATGACTCATAGTGAGGGGAAATTTGCTACTTGTAGTCATGATTCTCCCGTTCTTGATCTTCCCTTTTACTTTGTCAATCGAAGTCTTAATATCCTAAGTCCACTAGGGGCTTGGCGCATCTTTCCTCCTTGACATCTTAAAATTATTTCAATCTTGTTTCCTTGTACTTTACCAGTATTATTGGCGTACACTCATACTCCCGCTAAAGTGGGGGATAAATGTAGTGTCATAAAATTGCGGCCCTGGCAATTTTTTGATTGCATTAGAGTCCTCATGCACATGAGATCGAATCTGATAATTTGATGAAACTATAATGATCTGGTCAACTACTAAGGGGGGGGTGAATCAGTAGTGGGAAAATATGCTAAATTTTCACGAAATAAACTTTCAGCTGAGAATCCAATCACTAAACTTAATTGGTTTAGTCATTGTATCCAAAACTGCAACTCCACTGTCAAACTTTACCATTTGATCAAAACATCAATGATACGATGCAATAGATCTGATACTCAAATACCATTTAACCAAAACATTAAACCACTTAACTAATATGAATAATACCTCATTTCAGATCTTTACCAATTATCTAAATATACCTAAGTAGATTTACTAGTCATCATGTTAACCATAACAAAATCACATCCACAAAATCATTCACCACTTGACACAATGATTTTTCACATGGAAGCAAAAATGGGAAAAACCATGGTGGGGATGAATACCCACAAGTATTTTGAACTCTTCTGAAGTTTGCCCTATTAGGAGCCAAGCCTTGTTAGAAGCTCTTACAATATTGTCTTTTTAAGAACGAATCCGGTTAAGGACCACCCGGTTAAAGGTAATACCCTGTTAGAGGTAACCTCGGAGGAGGATTTCAAATCCAAGCTAATGGATCACCTTGTTAGAGGATTTCAACAACACCAAGCCTGTTAAAGGTTACCCGGTTAGGGGATTTAACTATTGTAATGGTTAGAGAACAACAAGTTCTTTACTGATTTAGAAATAGCACTATCTTGCTTAATCAGATCCTTTTTTGCTCCTATTTGCCTTCACAACATTCTGCAGACACACCGTCTGGTTTGGAAAGAAAAACACTTAACTAAATTTTCCAAAATAATTACAAAACAACTCATCGACCTTATAAGCAAATACAATAGGTCTGTAACACAACACAAAACCTACATATCTCATAGAGATTAAAAACATGTCGATTCAATCTAGACCATTAGATTACATAGCAATAAACTACACATTGTTCAAGAGAACTTCAACTGCTCCTGGATCACTGCACATTGGATCATGTAGCTCATCACACATTTTCCACTTCATGCTATGCATGTTATCATTCCCAAGACAAATGGTTATCTCTACGTGCCAAACCCACTTTAAAACTCATCACATACATCCTTCATACATGCCATCTTCATCTTTGATCACCATTTGGTCATAGATCATCACGACCGATTATCCAAACCTTATCGGTTAGGGTTCTACTTCTCAATGGGTTAGGGTTACCGATTGATCTCATCTTCAATAACAATACCAGTTTCCTTCACTACTTCAATAATATCGGTTGTTTTACAACATCATTACCGGTTTGCAATACATCTTCAATACCGGTTACAATTGACATCAATGACAACACTATAGTTCATCAATGCAATCTTCATGCAAAGCCAACAATCTTCCCCTTTCACATTGATGGCAATACAAATATCAATACCCTTTGATTGTGATGATTGAGAGTAAAGTACATCCATAGGTATAGGAATCCTGGTTTACATTTTCCAGTCATATACTCTCCTTCAACTATATCTCCATGTCTTATCCGGGTAACTAGCTATTGAATCATATACAATTTTTCTACCCTTCTGACAATGATGCCAAAGTGAAGGTAAAACCATTCCATTCTTCACCGATCTAAAATTAGTTGCTCCCCCTATGGAGTAGCTCCACTCTACACCAATCCTTCTTCAATATTTTCAATAGGCTCTAGGACTGATGTCTTCCACATCTTCTTAGTTGACTTCATGAAGGGGTACAACCCCTAACTTACCTCTAAGGTACTCAAATATATCCTTAGGTAGAGGTTTAGTAAAGATATATGCTAGCTATTTTCTAGTAGATAAATGCTCCAGTGACACATCTTTACTTCGCACTTTCTCTCTCAGGAAATGACACTTTAGCTCAATATGCTTTGTTCTAGCATGCAACACCAGGTTCTTCGAAATGTTTATAGCACTTGTGTTATCACAAAAAATTCTTACCAGTTATGATATCTTCAACTTAAAACCTTCCAAAAGGTTTCATCCAAATTGCTTGGGTACAATTCATGTGTGGTGCAACATATTCATCTTCTATAGTTAATTAAGAGATACAACTTTGTTTCTTGTTGATCCAAGACACTAGTCTGCCTCCAAGAAAAACTGCTCCTCCAATTGTACTCTTACTATCATCAACATTGCTTGCCCAATCTGCATCTGTATATACTTTTAAATCAAAATCTCCTACATATGGATACCATAATCCATAATTAATTGTGCCTTTTAGATTACCTAAAAATTCTTATGGTTGCTACCATGTGTGTCTCCTTCAGACTTCTCTAAAATCTGGCAACCAATACTTCTGCATGAGCACTGTTTAGTCTATTGTGGACAACATAATGTAGTTTACCTATCATGGATCTACACTCCTTTTAATCAACTGGTGTAGAATCATCCTCCTTAGACAATTTATAGCATGTAACCATTGGTGTTCCAACAAGTTTACAGTCTCCCATTCCAAATGTTCTTAACACTTCTTTCACATACTTGGATTGTGTGATGAATATGCCTTCCTTCATTTGTTAGATTTGCAGACCTATGAATTTTTTTATCTCACCTATCAATCACATCTCAAACTAATTTTTCATTTCATTAGAAAAATCATGACACATGTCATCATGACCTCCAAAGATGATATCATCCATAAATACTTTGCATACCAGTATCTTATCTCCTCTTGTCTTGAGATATATGTTATTGTCTTCATTGGTTCATTGAAAACCTATCTTCACCAAGTGAGAGTGCAATCTTTCATAGCATGCTCTAGGTGCTTGCTTCAGTCCATATATTGCCTTGTGTAATTTGCACACCATGTCCTTTTCTAAAGTAAAAGCATAACCATCTGGTTGTTGAATGTAGACTTCCTCTTCCAATATTCCATTTAGGAATGATGACTTCAAATCCATCTGATATAATTTGAATCCTCTTTATGTTGAAAATGCAAGTATATTCCTTACTCCTTCCAATCTTCCAACTGGTGCAAATGTCTCACCATAGTCTTCACCTTCTTCTTGTGCATATCCTTTGCATACTCGTCTAGTTTTATTTTTGACCACTACTCCATCTTCATTCAGTTTATTCCTAAATACCCATTTCATATCTATTACATTCTTGTTCTTCAATCTAGGTACCAATGACCAAGTATTGTTCTTCTCTATCTGGTCAAGTTCTTCCTCCATTGCCTTGATCCAGTGTTCATCTCCAAAGGCCTCTTTTGCAGTTCTAGGCTCAATGGTGGAAATCATACAAGAGCTCTTTCTGAGCCTTGTTATAGTTAGCACACTTGCATTCATGTCTCCAATAATCTAATCAAGGGTATGATTGAGTCTAACATACCTTGTAATAACATTACCTTGGTCTTCATGTTCTTCTTCTTCTTTACTTTCATCATCTTCGTCTAGACCTCCCTGTTCCAGTTGAACTGGGGCTTCTCTGTTTTGTTCACCAACTTCTGGCTTTACCAGTTCCTATTCCAAAAATAGTGTGTAAGGTTCTTCTTCTTCCTTCTCCTTACTGGTTTCTTCTAATTTCTTAGGAAATTCATATACTCAAACATTTACACTTTCAATGATCTTCTTAGTCCGGTTGTTGTAACACTTGTAAGCTTTTCTCTTGGTGGAGTAACCAAGAAATATGCCTTCATCACTCTTAGCATCAAACTTACTAATATAATCACCTCTTTTGATAAAACATTTGCTGCTTAATATTTTAAAATAACTGACATTAGGTGATCTACCATACCAGTACTCATAGGGTGTTTTATCCTTACCTCTTTAACCAGTATCTGGTTCATTGTATAAATAACTGTGCTGACAGAATCTCTCCAGAATGTCTTAGATACACCTCCTTGAATTAGCATAGTCCAAGAAACTTCAACAACTAATCGGTTGTTCCTTTCTACAATACCATTCTATTGTGTTGTCCTTGGTGCAGAAAGTTGCCTCTTAATTCCCTTGTCTTCACAGTATCACTCCTGGCTTGACCTAGTCATCGCCTATGCCCCCCACAATAATTTACCTCTCGTCAATTCCCTCCCCCCTGCGCACATATGATATTTCATTTCTTCATCATCTAGGAATTCATTGCCATTAAATCCCTATGGCAAGCCCTTTTAGAATAGTTGGGCAGTTTGATGACTCCTCATCCCACTCAGTTGTCTAGTAAATTCTTCTGAAGTAAATTCACAACCTTGATCAGTTATTAAGCACTTTATCTTCTTACCACTTTCATTTTCAACCAAGGCTCTGAATGCCTTAAACTTGCTAAATTCTCATGTCTTGTCTTTCAAGAATGTGACCCACATCATCCTTGAGCAGTCATTGATAAAACATCATGAATTACCGATCACCTTGAATACTCTTAGTCCTCATTGGTCCACAAAGGTCGGTATAAACTAAATCTAGCAAATGTTCAACTGAAAAAGATTTGCTCTTGAACGTTGAGGATGTCCTTTTCCCTAACTGACATTCCTTGCACAAAGCATTCACATGTTTGTCCAACTATGGAAAACCTCTTACTAATTTTGACTTACTGACTCTCACAATGTTATCAAAATTTACGTGATAAAATCTCTGATGCTAAAGCCAACTATTGACTTTAGAGTTTAAATGAAACAAGTTACCTTTTCTTTGTTTGTCTATTACAATCAATTCATCTTTGTGTCCATAAATCTTGCACACTACATTCTTGAATTGTAGTGGGTAACCTTTGTCATTGAGTTGAGAAAGACTTAAAAGATTGTGTTTTAGTCCTTCAACCCAGTAGACATCATCTATAATACTCTTACCATTCAAAGAGATGGATCCTTTCCCTTTCACCATCCAAGGTGAGTCATTCCCAAATCTCACAACACCTCCATCAAAATATTTCAATGTAAGAAACTTACTTCAGTCACCGATCATGTGGTGTGAACAACCACTATCTATAGTCCAGTCATCTGAACTATCCATGTGAGAGACCAATGCCTTTTGATTTGATATCTCTTCTTTAATAGAAACAAATAAAATGTCCTCGTTTGCATCTTCCTCAGATTCTTCATTTGTAATTCCTTCATCCATGACAATGAGACAATCTCTTTTACCTTTGCCTTTATACTTTCCAAACTTCTCATGTTTTTGCTCATTATCTCCATTTGGATAGTTAGCACCAATATTTCCAATCCAACATGCAAAACATTTGAAAGGTAGTTGACCCTTGTACTTACTGGTACCTTTGGGTAACCACTTGGCCAATAATGCTTGAAGCTCAATCAGACTATCTTCATCATCTACCTCTCTACTAGATCTAGACTCACGACTGTAGCTCACTTCTTTTCTTTTCCTTACTTGTGGAGTTGAGACTAACGCTCTAAATGTAGATTTTCATCTCTCTACACTTCCATCAAAACCGCTTAATTTAAAAGCAATCAGTTTACCAATGATAGAGTCAAGAGTTACCTTTATTTTATCAATAGACTTGAGTTCCTTTAAATAGCTGTAACTTTGATAGCGTAGACCGGTAGAAGGGTTCTCAACACCTTGATAACCACTATGGTATTTTCCATTGTACGTCCAACACTTTTGATTTCTCCAACTATCTCCTTGATCCTTTGACCATACTATTGAATGTTTTCTCCTTCAGCCATCGAAATATCATCAAATTTACCTCTTAGACTCTCTTCTTTGGCAATCTTAACATGCCCATCACCAGTATAGATATCTTCTAGTTTCTTCCACACTTCATATGCAGTCTCCAATCCATGAATATCAACATACTCTGAATTAGACAAGGAACTAATTATGGCTTGTAGTGCTTGATTGTTCTCATGTTGCTCCTTCTTTTGATCATCTGACAAATTCCCACTAGCCAAGTTATATTTAGTAATAATATGTTACCAATATTGACTTCCTAAGCTCTTGATATAGATCTTCATCCTATCAATCCGAATTCTATAATTTTCTCTATTGAACTTCAGACCTTCTTTCTTCATCATGTTATTCTAGATCTTTTCCTCAAGCTATTAGGCTTAACCTCAAGAGGACCTAAAAAAATTTGATACCAATTGATAATATGATGAAACTAAAATGATCCGGTCAAATACTGAGAGGGGGGTGAATCAGTAGTTGGAAAATATGCTAAACTTTCACTAAAAAAACTTTCAACTCAGAATCCAATCACTAAACTTAATTGGTTTAGTCACTATATCCAAAATTGCAATTGCACTGTTAGACTTTATCGGTTGATCAAAACATCAGTGATATAATACAATAGATCTGATACTCAAATACCATTTAACCAAAACATTAAACCACTTCACTAATATCAATAATAGCTCATTTTAGATCTTTACTAGTTATCCAAATATACCTAAGGAGATTTACTAGTCATCATATTAACCATTTCAAAATCACATCCACAAAATAATTCACCACTTGACACAATGATTTTTCACATGGAAACCAAAATGGAAAAAACCACAATGGGGATGAATACCCACAAGTATTCTGAACTCTTCTGAAGTTTTCCCTGTTAGGAGCCAAGCCTTGTTAGAAGCTTTTACAATAATGTCCTATTAAGACCAGATCCAGTTAAGGACCACCAAGTTAAGGGATTGACTACAATACATTGTTAAAGGTAATACCCTATTAGAGGTAACCTTAGAGGAGGGTTTCAAATCCAAGCTAATGGATCACCTTGTTAGAGGATTTCAACCGCACCAAGCCTGTAAAAGTTTACCTAGTTAGGGGATTTAACTACTGTAATGGCTAGAGAATAATAGGTTCTTTGTTGATCTAGAAATAGCACTATCTTGCTTAATCAGATCCTTTTCTACTCCTATCTGCCTTCACAACATTCTATAGAAACACCTTCTAGTTTGACAACAAACACACTTAACCAAAATTTTCTAACACAATTACAAAAGAACTCATCGACCTTATAAGCAAATACAATAGGTCGGTAACATAACACAAAACCTACAGATCTCATAGAGATTACAAACATGTCAATTGAATCTAGACCATTAGATTATATAGAAATCAAGTACACATTTTTCAAGACAAATTCAACCACTCCTGGATCACCGCACATTGGATCCTAGAGCTCATCACGCATTTTCTACTTCATGCTATGCATTTGCTCATTCTCAAGACAAACCGTTATCTCTACACACCAAATCCACTTTGAAACTCATCGAGTGCATGTTGCATATGTGGTATCTTCATCTCTAATCAACATTCGGTCATAGATCATCACCACCAATTCTCCAAACTTCATCAATTAGGGTTTTGCTTCTCAACGAGTTAGGGTTACTGGTTGAGCTCAGCTTCAATAACAATACTGGTTTTCTTCACTACTTCAATAATATTGGTTGCTTTACGACATCATTACCGGTTTTCCATACATTTTCAATACCAGTTATAATTGACATCAATGATAATTCTATACTTAATCAATGCAATCTTCATGCAATGCCAATAGAATCCTCTAGCATGATCGGGGACCAAAGACTGCTCAACCCTTGGAATCTGCTTCTCCCTTGGCCTCTGCACCACCATGTCTATACTCTGCCTTGGAGAAAGGTGTAGGACAAGGGTGTGGCACTCCTATCCCCCCTAGGATAGGGGTGTGGCACCCCTATCCTACCATGATAGGGGTGTGGCACCCCTATCCCTACCCTATTTTGTGGTAGGACCTTTCCTAAAGTATGCATTGTAGGTTATGCAATGATCGGGAAACTTCCTTGATGTCGACCTATGATGAAAATCAATTTAATTAACCCTAATTGACAAGTATGTAAGTTGCATTTGTCCTCTCCTTTCTATGTTGATATTTTGGATATGTTGATATGGTTTTGTCATTGATGTGAACACCTATCATCACTTGTCAACACTTATCAACACTTGGAGATCTTTGGCTATGTTCACCAGCGAGTCAGAGACTTATGCACAGTTACTGATATTTGGTTCACCAATAGATTATATTGTTCACTGGCACTTGGAATGACTTGGAGACTACTTGGTTATGTCGAAGACATTATTTGATCACTTGGTTTTGGCGATTTGGTTATTGGTTTATTCAGGTTTCATATTTGCTATAACTAGCAAATAGGTCCAGGATATACATCGGTAGGTATATCTATTCCAGATCAGCATGACACGTTATGGAGATGATTTATTATTATTATAAATGCATTGAGCTGACATCATGCATCAGATATCGATTTATTTGTAATTGATTTTATTGTAATATCTTTTACTGAGCCAACCTATTCAATTGGTCTTAGGTTATGGTATAAATGTAAGATCTCATTTGTGAGATTGATATGCGATTGAAAAAAGGATTGTAATAGGGTATATGCAAAAATAAGAAGAGTTATACATGCAGATAACATTTCAAGGTTGAAGGAAGGTTATTGTGAAGGCAATCAAAACTAAACCAGTACTGAATCTAGCATATGAAGATGCTATTTTAAGAAGTACATTATCATTGGATTTAACCATCCAATTGTAGTGATTGTGACTCTCATTTTGTGATTGAGCAGTGAACTCTAGGTAGCTAGCCTATCTGCATGTGCAGAATCCATATTATACACATATACTATCTGTAGTAGTATCAGTTGATTGTGGTTAAGGCTTCCCACCATGGTTTTTCCCCTTACAGGGTTTCCATGTACAAATATTTGTGTTATGTGTTGTGGATGTTAATGTCTTTTTGTTTCATGCATTAATCTTTACCGATACTAGAATTAACTGATAAAACTATCTACAGGCGTAAAGTTTGGTTTACCGACATTAAGCATTAATTTTTGGTTGAATGTATTGGACAACTAATTCACCCCCCCCCCCCCTGCCCCCCTCTTAGTTCTCTCTAGGACCTAACAATTGGTATCAGAGCCTAGTCCTCTTTTTGCAGAAGTTTAATAGCTTTAGGAGATCCAATGTCTTCTAACTATTTCAGGAAGGACAGTCTGAAACTTGATGGAACTAACTATGGGATATGGAAGATCAGGATGGAGACACATTTGAATTGAATTGGAAAGGACATATGTGATGTTACAAAGAATGGCTATACTGCTCCTACTCAAGGTCAACCTAATCTGCCTAACTTGGCTAAAGACTAGAAAAATGATTGCAAAGCAAGAGAAGCACTTTTGAGTGCATTATCAGATCAGCAAGTCATGGGATTGCCAAACAAACCTACTGCTAGATATATTTGGGACAAATTGGAAACATTGAATGGAGGAGATTACACAATCAAAATTGCAAAACTTGAATGCTTTCGAGTTAGGTATGAAAATCTGAAAATGGAAGAAGATGAAAAAATTTCTGCTTTTATGGAAAGAGTAAATGAAATTGTTTTGGGTATACAATGTTGTGGAGGAACCCTAAGTGAAGATGAGATTGTTTCTAAAGTTTTAAGAGCTTTTCCACCAACATATAAAATGAAATTTACTGCTATAAATGAATTGAGAACAATTCCTAATGCATCAATATCTAGAGATACCTTGGTTGGAAAACTTTCAGCTTTTGAACTTGAGGAATTTGGTCCTGTTACTACTATTAAGAGAGATCTATCTTTCAAGGCATCATCATCATCATCATCATCATCATCATCATCATCATCTAAGAAATCTAATTGGAAAGCTTTCTATGCAAGATAACTTAAAGAAAGAAGGAGAGAAAATGAAGAACTTGAAGAGCTTGAAGCACTATTTGCAAGAAAAATGCCTAAAGGTCCAATTGGAAGTAAGTATGAAGGTAAAGCACCCTTTAAATGTTTTAACTGTAATAAGATTGGTTGTATGGCTTCTAGATGTCCTGATAGATATGCAATATTAAGAGAAGAAGCTAAGAGAACATATAAGCCTAACCCTGATTATGAGAAATACAAGTTTAAGAAGAATAGAGACAAATATTGTTATTATGTTGATGAAGGAGTCACTGATGATTCTGATGAGGTCTCGATAGACAATGGATGAGCTTTTGTTCCTATAACAGAAGATCAACCGACACCTACTGTTCAATCGGTAGAGTAGGCCTTGGTAGCTAAATTTGAAGATAAGGATGAATGGATTATTGATTAAGGATGTTCGCATCACATGACTGGTGATAAGAGTAAATTCTTAACCTTTTAGGATGGAGGTCTAGTAAGAAAAGGCACTATATCTTTTGATGGTAAGCACAATACTGATAATGTTTATTATGTTGAAGGTTCTGAAGCATAATCTTTTGAGTGTTGGTCAATTATTTGAGAAAGGATTTCAATTACAATTCAAGAATGGTAAATACAAAATCTTAAACAATACTGGTTTGGAAATTGCAATCGATAATCATACTAGAGGTAATATCTTTCATTTGAACAAAAATGAGAAAGCATGTTTAATTGCACATATTGATGAAAGTTGGTTATGATGGGTAATGATGAACAGTAAATACCCAACAGGTACCGAGAGGGGGGGTGAATCAGTACACACAAAAAACTTCTTCAACAACTTAAACTGCAAAGACTGCACTAACTAGCAAACAATATCACCGATCTAAATCAAGGCACTACCAGTAAAACACAGTATGACTGTGAAAGACATAAACTGATAACACTTAGATCTTCACAAAACCTAATATCTCATTTACACTTCACCCATATGCATAAATAGGTAATACATCAGAAATATAATGACCATTGGATCAACTTGCATTACCGCTTAACATAAAAAACTAAAACATCATATGAAAAAGCATCACACATAACACAATGATTTTTTACATGGAAACCCAATTGGGAAAAAACCATGGTGGGGATGAATACCCACAAGTTTTTCTTGAACTCTTTTGAAGTCCACTTTGTTAGGAGCCTAGTCCAGTTAAAGATTTTACAACAAGTTCTGCTAGGAACTGATCCTGTTAGGGATCACCCGGTTAAGGGATAGCTAAATACGCAGTTAGAGGTTAAAACCCTATTAAAGGTTAACTTGTCAGAGGATTTAAAGAACTCAATTATATTGAGTCACCTTGTTAAAGGATTTACAAAAAGCTTGTTTAAGCTACCCATTAAAGGGATTTTCCATCTACTGAAATGGTTAGAAGTCAACAAGTAAAACACTAATCTGATAACATCACTTAATGCAAAGGTAGATCCACTTTAGTTCCTTTACATCTGCAATCACACTCTACAAATCTCTACTCACTGCACTGGTCTAGCAAGAATCACTTCACACACTTTCATTTGCCAACAACTTCAAATGAGAATCATCATCAACCTTATAGACAACAATTAGGTTGGTGGCAAAAACTTAAAACCCTAAGAATCTAGGTTAACAATAATGTTGGTCCAATCCTGACCGTTTAAACGCATTACATAGGGTAAAACAATCTTGAACAAATCTCAAGACATTTTGCATCGTTCATTAGTTGCCGCTTCTGGAAGCTGATAACCCATCGTGCATTCTCCATCATTTACTAAGAATTTGCACATTTTCATGGTAGATAGAATCAATCTTCTTCATGCAAGATCCTAAAGGAGATTCTTCACGGGATCAAGGCTGACATGGAAACATGATCTGATCTTCATTTCAATGCTAACTCATCACAGGATGTCATCGGTCGAATCACACAGATTTAGAATGCATCAATCAGAAACCCTGAAGCTGAGACTACCAACCGGTAGTCATATCGAATGAAACCCCGATACAAAATTTACATATACCAGTTCACATTCCAACATACTAGTTCACCTTTTCGCATATACCAGTTCACATCATCATACAGGTTCACTTCATACCATCATACTGGTTCTCTTGCCAGTTTTCTTACTTCAATATATCAATTCATACTTTACCATATTGACATCAATGACAACTGTGTGGGGGAAAAAGCGAGACTAGGACAACATGCCCTAATCCTACCTTTTGACACACATTTGTGGAATACGAAAGAGCCTAGAGGTATCACACAATTGGCTACTTCTTTTTGTGGAAGAGATAGCCATGGGCTACCTATTAGGATTTCTATTCCTTTGTTGTAATTGAAAGATAAAATGATACAAGTTCAATTCCTAATCCCAAAGTGCAAGTATGAACTAATAACAAGATTGCAAAATTAAGATTAAACAATGGAAACCTATAAACACAAGGACAAGAGAAGAATGCAGATGCATACCTGGAGTTAAAATTTGAGTGAAAATGTTCGGGATGGGGGCGCAGGCACCACTGTCCTGATCCTGCCCCTGAAACTGCTCCTGAAACAGATGTTTTTGGCAACTTGAAAGCTGTCGAAAAGTGCTGAAAACCTGCTGTCTGACAGAAGGACCAGGGTGCCCAGCACCCTTGTCCCAGGGACCAGGGTGCCCAGCGCCCCTATCTTGGTAGTACCAGGGCACCCCACGCCCCTATCCTAGCTTTCTACACAGGAATTTGGTGTGTTGTCCCATCTCAGTCTGCTTCCGTCGGATCTCCAACTTGCGGCATTGTCCGAATCCCGAAACCTACACTTATATCTGAAAAGGTATGGTGGGCGGCTATATAGGGTTTTGCCTTAGTCAAACCCCCACTTTGGTGATTTCCACCTCCATGAATAGCCAAGTGGTATTGTAAAAGTAGTGTGTGTGCAAACCTTGTGTGTGTGCAAGATCCTAAAATGCAAGTAAGCAAACTAGAGCAACCTAGAAAGTAAACCCTAATTGCTTGTAAATGATAATGTAAATGCTCTAAATCAAGATGCAAAGTGATCTAAAGCATGAATACAAATGATATAATGAAGCTTATGCAAAGACATGAAAACAACATGAAATCATACCCAACCCCAAGGGAGGGGTACAAGCCAATCTTCAGTCGGTGATCCCTTATTGCTCTTCAATGCCTTCAAAGCCCTAAATGGATGGATGAATTTGAT